>NC_045434.1:67816496-67836344 GCF_002776525.5 Piliocolobus tephrosceles
TGCAGCCATAAAAAAGGATGAGTTTGCGTCCTTTGTAGAGACATGGAGGCAGCTGGAAACCATCATTCTTAGCAAATTATCACAAGAAGAGAAAACCAAACACCGCATGTTCTCACTCATAGGTGGGAACTGAACAATGAGCTCACTTGGACTGGGGAAGGGGAACATCACACACTGGGGCCTATCATGGGGAGGGGGGAGGGGGGAGGGATTGCATTGGGGAGTTATACCTGATATAAATGATGAATTGATGGGTGCTGACGAGTTGATGGGTGCAGCACACCAACATGGCACATGTATACATATGTAACCTGCACGTTATGCACATGTACCCTAGAACTTAAAGTATAATAAAAAAAAAAAAATAGGGAAATCAGACTGACGAATCTATCACATTTCTCTAGCATTTTTACTTCCAAAAGTCCTCTATTGTATTTTTAAATCCTTGTAACCACCCTGTGAGGAGGTTCTCCAGATGGGAAAACAGAGGCTTTGTATAATGGAGGTGACATGACTCACCCTGAGTCATGCCAGGGGTGAGTAAGCAGAGAAGCTGGGAGTAGAAGCCAGGCTGTCAGCTCCAAGCCTCCGAGTCTTTTCACTAATCCATCTGTACAGCATGAAATACTTTTCATAATGCACTGACATACATCATCACATCTCATGCAATGGGAAGGCTGGTATTTTGCTTATTTTACAAATTGGGAAAATAGACCCAGAAGGTAAACTATTTGTTCACAGTCACATTGCAGATGACAAAACAGGACCATACACTCAAGTCCAGTTTCCTGATTCAGTGCTTTTTTTTTTTTTTTTTAACTGTGCACAGACTCTTAATAGCTTACTGTTTTTCTACAGAACCCCTGAATGATAGCAACATGTCTTCCTGTCATCTTACGCAACCAGCTCCTGGTCAAAGGCAGCATCTCCCACTGTGGACCTTCTCCAGGACTTCCCAGTTAAGTCCAAAACCAGGCACATTGGCCAGAGCCTGTCTCTCTCAAGAGTACCGACTCTAATCTCCAAACTACACCTAACTAGAGTAGGAGAGCAGGACCATACCCTGTGATATGGTTTGGCTGTGTCCCCATCCAAATCTCAACTTGAATTATATCTCTCAGAAATCCTACATGTTGTGGGGAGACCGAGGGGAAGGTAAGCGAATCATGGGGCCAGTCTTTCCCCTACTATTCTCATTATAGTGAATAAGTCTCACAAGATCTGATGATTTATCAGGGGTTTCCACTTTCGCTTCTCCCTTTTCTTTTTTTTTTTTTTGAGACAGAGTCTCGCACTGTTGCCCAGGCTGGAGTGCAGTGGCGCGATCTCAGATCACTGCAAGCTCCGCCTCCTGGGTTTACGCCATTCTCCTGCCTTAGTCTCCCGAGTAGCTGGGACTACAGGTGTCCACCACCATGCCCGGCTAATTTTTTGTATTTTTAGTAGAGACGGGGTTTCACTGTGTTAGCCAGGATGGTCTCAATCCCTTGACCTCGTGATCTGCCCGCCTCAGCCTCCCAAAGTGCTGGGATTACAGGCATGAGCCACTACACCCAGCTGCTTCTCACTCATTTTCTCTTGCTGCTTTTACCTGCCACCATGATTCTAAGGCCTCCCCAGCCATGTGGAACTGTAAGTCTAATTAATCCTCTTTTTCTTCCCAGTCTCAGGTATGTCTTTATCAGCAGCATGAAACAGACTAATACAGTAAATTGGTCCCAGTACAGTGGGGCGTTGCTGAAAAGATATCTGAAAATGTGGAAGTGACTGTAGAACTAGGTAACAGGCAGAGGCTGAACAGTTTGGAGGGCTCAGAAGAAGACAGGAAAATGTGGGAAAGTTTGGAACTTCCTAGAGACTTGTTGAATGGCTTTGCCCAAAATGCTAGTAGCGACATGGACAATAAGATCCAGGCTGACCCCAGAATGGTAGATCCGACAGCTTGCCCTGTACACCTGGAAAAGCCACAGACTGTCAATGCCAGCCCATTAAAGCAGATGGGAGGGAGGCTGTACCCTGCAAAGTCACAGGGGCGGAGCTGCCCAAGAGCATAGGAATGTACCTCTTGCATCAGTGTGATTTGGATGTGAGACCTGGAATCAAAGGAGATCATTTTGGAGCTTTAAAATTTGACTGCCCTGCTGGATTTCAAACTTGCATGGGCCCTGTAACCCCTTTGACTTGGCCATTTCTCCCATTTGGAATGGCTGTATTTACCTGATACCTGTACCCCTATTGTATCCAGGAAGTAACCAGCTTGATTTTGATTTTACAGGCTCATAGGTGGAAGGGACGTGCCTTGTCTCAGATGAGACTTTGGACTGTGGACTTTTGGGTTAATGCTGAAATGAGTTAAGACTTCGGGGGAACTGTTGGGAAGGCATGATTGGTTTTGAAATGTGAGGACATGAGACTTGGAGTGGCCAGGGGCAGAATGATATGGTTTGGCTGTGTCCCCATCCAAATCTCAACTTGAATTGTATCTCTCAGAATTCCCACATGTGGGAGGGGGAGCTAATTGAATTGTGGGGGCCAGTCTTTCCTGAGCTATTCTCGTGATAGTGAATAAGTCTCACGAGATCTGATGATGGGTTTATTTGGGGTTTCCACTTTTGCTTCTTCCTCATTTTCTCTTGTTGCCACCATGGTAAAAAGTGCCTCTCACTTCCTGCCATGATTCTGAGGTCTCCCCGGCCATGTGGAACTGTAAGTCTAATTAAATCTCTTTTTCTTCCCAGTTTCAGGTATGTCTTTAGCATGAAAACAGACTAACACACTAAAATTTTTCGTGTCCTGTAAATATCATCATGCAAAGTGATTTCTGCTGAGAATGGTCAGAGATCATAATACCTTATTCTAAGCTCTTAAGTCTTGTTCCCTGCTACACCTCACTCTTAACTCATGTTTTTGCCTTAGGAATCATCGAAAAAACAGAACTAGGGAAAGACTCCTGCATCCTCCAATGGTCACATGTCTACAAATCAGCCTCCATCCCCCCTACCTACTTCATCTTGTTTCAAGAGAGGAAGTGCCCTCTTCTGTGAAAGGCCAATTCCTCCCAAGTGCTCTGAGCCTCATCCTCCCACCTCCTCAAATGCTTTAGCCCAGTCCTCAACCTGTGATTCTCTTTTTTCTTCCCATCAGCCTCTCTTTGAATACAGAATCAATTCATCAACATCTTTAGATATAAATCAACTCAACTTTCTTGCTACAGCTCTTTTGCTATTTCCCTTTATAGCCAGATTTTTTGAAAGAGAAGTCTAAACACAATGTCTCCATTTTCTCACCTCAAATCACCTTCCAACACATCCCAATCTGACTACTGCCTCCACTCGCTATGGAAATAGCTGTTTTTAAGGTTAGTGTTACTAAATCCAGTGTACTCTTCCATCCTGATCTACCTCATCCTCTCAGCAGCATGTTACAGTTCTTCCTTCTCGAACACTCTCCTTCCTTGGCTTTCCTGATGCCACTCTCTCTTGCTCTAGTACCACAAAGGTGTACAGTTCAGCTCCCACTTCAAGCAAACCTCCAGAACTAATCTATCAGGGAGTTCTGTTGCTTCTACCACCAAATAAATATAACTCAGGAGCCATTCACTACCTCTCACTCACTTCTACAACTATATTCAATGTACCATCCTGTCTCACAACACCATGGCAGAAGCTTCATCTCTCTCTACTTTCATTCTTGCCCTCCTCAAATTCATATATCATACATCAACTTGTATCCCATTAGGTCACTTCCCTGATCAAAACATTCCAGTTCTTTATATCAGACTCCATCAGACTTCAAATAAGATCTACATTCTTGCTGTGACCTACAATCCCCTGCCTATCTTTCCTACCTAATCTGAACCCTTCTGACTTCACCAAGCATATTGCACCCACTGGTTTTTGTGTTTTGTTTGTTTGTTTTTGTTGTTGTTTTTTTCAGATGGAGTCTCACTCTGTGTCCCAGGCTGCAGTGCAGTGGCATGATATTGGCTCACTGCAACCTCTGCCTCCTGGATTCTCGTGCCTGAGACTCCTGAGTGGCTGGAATTACAGGTGCATGGCAACACGACTGGCTAATTTTTGTATTTTTAGTAGTGACGGGGTTTCATCATGTTCGCCAGGCTGCTCTAGAACTCCTGACCTCAAGTGATCCACCCGGGTGCCTTGGCCTCCCAAAGTACTGGGATTACAGGCATGAGCCAGCGTGCTTGGCCCACCCACTGGCTTTCTGCAATGACACCAACTCTTGCTATGTGGCAGCTCAGAATGCTCCTCTCCTACTTTCCATGTGGATGGATTCTTCTCAACCTTTAGGTCTCAAATTAAGTGTCATCTCCTTATAGAAGCCTTCCCTGATACCCTCTCTAAAATAGATTCTTCACCCACTTCATTCTTCTGTTACTTTCTTTTTATCAACAGGATTTGTATTGTACTCATCAGGAATTGTAATACATGTATCTATTTTTTTACTTGCTTATAGATGTCTCTCTTACTAGATCATAAGCCCCATGAAAACAAAGTGCTTGTCTCTCTACTTACCATCACAAGGCCTGGCATATAGTGTTTAACAAAAATCACCTGAATGAAGAATTAGCTGAACAATTTATAAAACAATTAGTACTAGACCTAAGAAATGAGATATACAGCAACACAATAATAGTGGCAGACTTCAATACTCCACTGACAGCACTAGACAGGTCATCAAGACAGAAAGTCAACAAAGAAACAATGGATTTAAACTATACCTTGGAACAAATGGACTTACTAGATATTTAAAGAACATTCTACCCAACAACCACAGAATTTACATTCTATTCATCAGCACAGAGAACCTTCTCCAAGATAGACCATATGATAGGCCACAAAATAAGCCTCAATAAATTTAAGAAAATTGAAATTGTATCAAGTACTCTCTCAGACCACAGTAGAATAAAACTGGAAATGAACTCCAAAAGGAACCTTCAAAGCCATGCAAATACATGGAAATTAAACAACCTGCTCCTGAATGATCATTGGATCAAAAATGAAATTAAGATAGAAATTTAAAACTTCAAGAGGAACAACAATAGTGACACAATCTATCAAAACCTCTGGGATACAGCAAAGACAGTGCTAAGAGGGAAGTTTATAGCCCAAAACACCTACATCAAAAAGTCTGAAAGAGCATAAGACAAGCTAAGGTCACACCTCAAGGAACTAGAGAAACAAGAACAAGCCAAACCCAAACCCAGGAGAAGAAAGGAAATAACCAAGATCAAGCAGAATTAGATGAAATTGAAACAAACAAAAAGAAGACAAATGAAACAAAAAGCTGCTTCTTTGAAAAGATAAATAAAATGGATAGACCATTAGCAAGATTAACCAGGAAAAGAACAGGGAAAATCCAAATAACCTCACTAAGAAACAAAACAGGAGATATTACAACTGACACTACTGAAATACAAAAGATCATTCAAGGCTACTATGAACACCTTTACACACATAAATTGGAAAACACAGAGGAGATGGATGAATTCCTGGAAGGATACAACCATTCTAGCTTAAATCAGGAAGAATTAGATACCCTAAACAGACCAATAACAAGCAATGAGATTGAAATGGTAACAAAAAAGTTACCAACAAAAAAAGTTCAGGACCAGATGAATTCACAGCTGAATTATACCAGACATTCAAAGCCCTATTGACACTATTCCACAAGATAAAGAGGAAATCCTCCCTAAATCATTCTATGAAGCCAGTATCACCCTAACACCAAAACCAGGAAAGGACATAGCCAAAAAAGAATACTACAGACCAATATCCCTGATGAACATATATGCAAAAATCCTTAACAAAATACTAGCTAACCAAATCCAACAACATATCAAGAAGATAATCGACCATTATCAAGTGAGTTTCGTACCAGGGATGCAGGGATGGTTTAACATACACAAGTCAATAAATATAATAGACCACACAAACAGAATTAAAAACAAAAAATCACATGACCATCTCAATAGACACAGAAAAAGCATTCGACAAAATCCAGCATCCCTTTATGATTAAAACCCTCAGCAAAATCAGCATACAAGGGACATACCTAAATGTAATAAAAACCCATCTATGAAAAACCCACAGCCAACATAATACTGAAATGGGAAAAGTTGAAAGCATTCCCTCTGAAAACTGGAACAAGACAAGGATGCCCACTCTTATCACTTCTCTTGAACACAGTACTGAAATCCTAGCCAGAGCAATTTGACAAGAGAAAGAAATAAAGGGCACCCAAATTTGTAAAGAGGAACTCAAACTGTCAATGTTTGCTAAGGATATGATTGTATACCTAGAAAACCCTAAAGACACCTCCAAAAACCTCCTAGAACTGATAAAAGAATTCAGCAAAGTGTCCAGATACAAAATTAACATACACAAATCAGTAGCTCTTCTGTACAACAACAGCGACCAAGTGGAGAACCAAATCAAGAACTCAACCCCTTTACCCCCTGGCGTAGGTAAGGATTTCATGACCAAGAACCCAAAAGCAAATGCAATAAAAACAAAGATGAATAGCTTGGACTTAATTAAACTAAAGAGCTTTGCACAACAAAAGGAATAGTCAGCAGAGTAAACAGACAACCCACAGAGTGGGAGAAAATCTTCACAATCTACACATCTGACAAAGGACTAATATCCAAAATCTACAACAAACTAAAACAAATTAGCAAGAAAAAAATTAATCCCATCAAAAAGTGGACTAAGGACATGAATAGACAATCCTCAAAAGAAGATATTCAAATGGACAAAAACATATGAAAAAATGCTCAACATCACTAACGATTAGGGAAATGCAAATCAAAACCACAATGCGATACCACCTTACTCCTACAAGAATGGCCATAATAAAAAACTAATAGATGTTAGTGTGGATGTGGTGAAAAGGAAACACTTCTACACTGCTGGTGGGAATGTAAACTATACAACCACTATGGAAAACAGTGTGGAGATTCCTTAAAGAACTAAAAGTAGAACTACCATTTGATCCAGCAATCCCACTACTGGGTATCTACCTAGAGGAAAAGAAGTCATTATATGAAAAAGATGCTTGCATACATATTTTTATAGCAGCAGAGTTCACAACTGCAAAAATGTGGAACCAACCCAATGCCCAACAATCAATGTGTGGGTAAACTGTGGGGGATATATATATATATGAATGATGGAATAGTAGTCTCAGCAATAAAAAGGGAATGAATTAATGGCATTCACAGCAACCTGGATGAGATCAGAGACTGTTATTCTAAGTGAAGTAACTCAGGAATGGAAAACCAAACATTGTATGTTCTTACTCATAAGTGGGAGCTAAGCTATGAGGATACAAAGGCACAAGAATGACGCAATAAACTTTGGAGACTCAGGGGAAAGGGTGAAAAGGAAGTGAGGAATAAAATACTACAAATTGGGTTCAGTGTATACTGCTCAGGTGATGGGTTCACCAAAATCTCACAAATCACCACTAAAGAACTGACTCATGAAACCAAACACCACCTGTCCTCCAATAACCTATGGAAATAAAAAAAAATCAAAAAGAAAAAAAAAGAATTAGCTGAAGAACAAATTAAGCCAAAGAAGAAGCTAAATAAAAAGATCCAAATAATTATATAATTATTTTTAAACCACTTTATTGAGGTATGATTGTAATGGAAAAAGCTGTGCCTATTTAATGTATACAACTTGAGGATTTGGAGATAAGTATACTCCTGGGAAACTATCACCACAATCTATGCCATAAACCTGTCCATCATTCCAAAAAAAGTTTCCTCCTGTCCTCTTTATTATTATTTTTGTGATAAACATACTTAGCATGAATTCTACCCTCTTAGCAAATGCTTAAGTATACAATATTATTAACTATACTATACTACATATCTCTAGGACTTATGTATCTTGCATAAGTGAAATTTTGTGCCCTTTGACTAGTATCTCCCTGTTTTGCCCTCCCCGCAGTCCCTGGAAATCGCTATTCTAGTCTCTGCTTCTCTAAGTTTGACTATTTTGGATTAATAATACAAGTGCTATCATGCAGCATTTGTCCTTCTATGTCTGGCTTATTTCACTTAGCATAATGTCCTCCAGGTTCATCCATATTATCACAAATGGCAGGATTTGACTCTTTTGTAAGACTGAATAATATTCTATAGTGTGTATATAACACATTTTGTTTATTCTACCATCAATAGATATTTAGGTTTCTTCCATGTCTTGGCTATTGTGAATAATAGTGCAATGAGCATGGGAGTGCAGCTATCTCTTCAAGAGCCTGATTTCAATTCTTCTGTATAATTCTTGACAAAAATATAACATCAAGAACATTCTTAAAATGCTATCATAAACATGATATAGATAAGAACGGATATGTTATGTCCTAGGTTCATATTCTATGTACCTTCCTTGAAGAAATAAAAATAAAAACGAGAGTCCATGTAGACCATTTAATAGCATGAAAGTTTCCAGCAGATGCCCTTCTCCAGGAGCAAGGGTGTTATGGCATTGGTTATCATGTATTGAGTACTTACTACACGCTCTACCCTGACCTCATAAGCCCTTTATATTTAGTTCATTTCATTCTCACAACTCTATGAGGCACCTGCTATTATCATTCCTATTTTATAAGAAGAAACTAAGGTTTAGAAAAGTAACTTATTCAAGGCCACAAAGATTTTAAGGGTGCAGCCAAGTGTTGAAACCCTTGTCAGGTTTAACTCCAGGGTCCATGCTTTAAACTCCTCTGCTCTCATGCCAGGTTCCAGGCTGAGTACCTCACATACAAAATACAATTTCATCCTTATAACAACCATGTGAGGTAAATATTGGTCTCTATTTTATAGACAAGGAAAAGTTATTCAAGAGAGGCTAAGCTGCCCAAAACTTAAATTGCACAAAGCTAATTAAGAAATGAAGCTGAAATTCAAACCCAAGTCTAATTCAAAAGTCCATACTCTAAATTAATACTAACCAATGGAAATAAAATGCAAGCCACAAATGTGAGTCTTATATGATTTGGCAGCCACAAAAAAAGTAAAAGCAAACAAGTAAAATTTAATATTTTAATCCAATAATTTAATGTAATATATCTAAAATATCATTTCAACAGGTAATCAATACATAAAATCACTAGTGAGATATTTTACATTATTTCATACTGAGTTTGAAATCTGTTATGGATTTCACACCTAGTATACCTCTCAATTCAGACAAGGCACATCTCAATTGCTTAATAGCTACATATTGCCAGTGGTTACCACACTGAACAGCACAGGTCCAAACCATGAAGTTACACCACACCACACGAATATCCTGTACTAGCTTAAACAAATATAGGCATTAGTCTCAGACATAGATTTGTAATGGATCACCTATATACATACTAGACAACAAAATAATGAAGTAAATGTGAACGCAGGCATGTGGGTACATGCAAAAGCATGAGACAAGGAGGTGGGGAACAGGTAGGCGATATCAGAAAATGAAGGGATGGTGGGGACACTATTACAGAGGGGGCTAAAAACACAGTAAGTTCATCAAGGTGCAGCTTTCGAAGGCTGAACCTGGCAAAGTCTCAGCCTGGGAACCCCAATCTTGGCTTCAGAGCTGATCAACCTTGAGCAAGTCAAGATCTCCAGGCCTCAGTTTCCTCACCTGAAAAATGAAGCTAATACCGCCTAGACCAGAGAGATACTATGACGATCAAATCAGAATATAGATATGAGTGACTGTGTGTGTACATTCTTGTGAATGGTTAAGCAGTATTCAAAAACTAATACTTTTGTCAGCAAAAGAAATAATCAGCAGGGTAAAAACAGACAACCCACAGAGTGGGAGAAAATATTCTTAAAATATGCATCTGTCAAATGACTAATATCCAGAATCTACAAGGAACTCAAATCAGCAAGGAAAAAAAAAATCCTATCAAAAAGTAGGCTAAGGACACGAACAGACAACTCTCAAAAGAGAATATATAAATGGCCAACAAACATATGAAAAAATATACAATGGCCAACAAACGTGAAAATAATGAAAACATATGAAGAATAATCCTATCAAAAAGTGGGCTAAGCACATGAATAGACAGCTCTCAAAAGAATATACAAATGGCCAACAGACATATTAAAAAATGCTCAACATCACAAATTATCAGGAAAATGCAAATCAAAACCACAATGCGATACCACCTTACTCCTGCAAGAATGCCTGTAATTTAAAAATTAAAAAATAATAAATGTTGGCATGGATATGGTAAAAAGGGAACACTTTTACACTGCTGGTGTGAATGTTAACTAGTACAATCACTATGGGAAACAGTGTGGAGATTCCTTAAAGAACTATAAATAGAACTACCATTTGATCCAGCAATCCTACTCCTGAGTATCTACCCAGAGGAAAGTAAGTCATTATATGAAAAAGACACTTGCACAGGCATGTTTACAGCAGCATAATTTGCAACTGCAAAAATAAGGAACCAGCCCAAATGTCCATCAATCAACAAATGGATAAAGAAAATGTGGTATATATATATGTGTGTACACACACCATGGAATACTACTCAGCCATACAAAGGAACCAAATAACAGCATTCGCAGCAACCTGGATGGAGTTGGAGACCATTATTCTAAGTGAAGTGACTCAGGAATGGAAAAGCAAACGTCCTATGTTCTCACTTATAAGTGGGAGCTAAGCTATGGGGATCCAAAGGCATAAGAATGATACATTGGACTTTGGGGACAAGTGAGGAAAAATGGGGGAGTGAGGAATAAAAGACTGCACAGTGGGCACAGTATACACTGCTCGGGTGATGGGTGCACCAAATCTCAGAAATCACCACTAAAGAACTTATCCATGTTACCAAACACCACTTGTTCCCCCAAAACTACTGAAATTTAAAAAACTAATAGTTTTGTGCAAACAAAGAAAAATATTACTTCAGGAGATTCCAGAAGAGAATCAGGAAATTTCAAGCCTAAAATTGGGGTGGTCCAGAAAGTCCTTAGCTTCCTCAAGGATCAGAGACCAAGAACAGCAGAACTGAAAATAGACTAAGAAGAAAGGGAGACTGATAAAGTACATTTGTTTGAAGAAAAAAAAAAAAAAGACAAATTAGCCTCATAGATTCCATCAATTCTATTAAACCTGGAGTCTAATAAAAACATCCATTAACTGAATAACTGATGGAGAGCTGGACATGAAAATGTACCCACAAGGAACCCACAGTTTAGAACAGAAGAGAGATGTATAAACAAATTATGAAAATATAATGCAACAAGTGGTAGGGAATGCATATGTAAAAGTACTTTAACAGCAAAGGAAAAGAGACAACAAATTGACTTAGGTGGTCAAAAAAGGCTTAGATTTTAAAGTGATTGTCAAGATCTCCATTAAAGGATAAGCCACAAGGCAGACAACACTCATACGTCTGGCATTTTAGGCAAACCAACTGTGTGTGCAAAAGCTCAAATGTGTAAAGGAAGGCAGTACAAAAGCTTACTTGAGAGGAATTTGGTGTGGCTGAAAAAGGGGTTTTTTTGGTTTGTTGTTGTTGTCATTGTGTTTGGGGGGACTAGAGAGGGCAATGCTGGGTGATAAAGCTTAATTAAGGGAGAGCAGGACTTGATGTGCCCTTGATGCATAGGTAAGAACTTTTAAGTAAGATAGGTTCATAGTCAAAGTGCTCTTGATGAAAGTAACTGGGCAGCAGTGTGGAGGAGGGCCTGGAAGGGCCCAGTATGGAGGCAGGGAGGTCTGCTACAAGACCACTACAGGATTCCAGAAAGAAAAGACACAGGCTTGAACTGGGGAGTAACATTAGACAAAGTTGTGAACAAACTCCATAGTTTTCCTCAGAGCTTGAAGACCTGGCCAATCCACTATGGCCAGAATGGGCCCTAACAAGGGTCGGCAGTACCAGCAGCCTCAAGATCACCATCTCTCAGGAGTGTCAGCTGTCATCTCCCTGGATGATGGCAGCAGAAGAAACCAGAGTCAAATACAGAGAACTTTCTCTTCGAGACTGGTCCCAAGGTACTCACCACTTGCCACCAAATTGGCTTCACTGGTCATTTAAGGACACAAGTAGATCACCCTCCGTAAATACCACCATCATCATCATCTACAACTGCCTGAACATCTCCCTCTGAGGGTGATAAGAAACCTTGGTCCTCTAAACCCTTACTCTAGGTACACCCATCCCAGCACCTATATGTGTGCTTCTTTCCATTCCACAGAGTTCCAAAAAGCTTCCCTGTTTAGAAATGACTTGGGTTTTTATGACTACAAAGTGAGGACAAACTCAGCCCACACATTCTAAAAAAAAAAAAAAAAAAAATGAGGCGAGCTTGATGCTAGGGTGGCGAGCTTGATGCTAGAGGCTAGGGTGATGCTCTAGTCACAAAATAAAGCCTGATTTCGGGTTTCAGACATCCCTAGCTAAACAACGACTTAATTCCCATGATAAACACCCTTCTCCATAAACCAGGCAGGTGCTATTTTTAGGACTTTTTCCATGATGCACTTGTTCTTTAATGGAAGAGGTAAGAGCAGCAGGAAGCAATTAAAAGTATTAACCATGTACTTTACACTACAGCCCAGGACCAACCCACATGACACCATCACAAATACAATCCCATGTTGAAATGCAACTGGGCAACAATCTTGATTTCTTCCTATTTTGTTGAGAAATGCTTCAGCTGTATTCTTTTAACTTTTAATTTTGAAATCTTCAGCTGTATTTTTTTACTTCAATGTGATTAAGAATTAGTGGTGAGGCTGAGTCACAGAAGCGTTGCCATCATAATCAGGTCAGTCATGAATAGTTTTCCATTATCCATGATCAAGATAGAAAGGTGACATGAGCAGAGGAAGGGGTTAACGTGGAAGGGAAATGACATTTACTGAGGTCCCTACCAATGGTCTGCACTGAACCAAGTGTTTGCTGCCTTTTCTCATTCATTCATTCAATGAACATTTATCAAGTACTTACTGCGTGTCAGCATTGTGTTCAATGGGAGATATAACAGTAAAGAACCGAGACATTCTTTTTTTTGTTTCTGTTGTTGTTGTTGCTGTTGTTTTGAAATAAGAGTCTTGCTCTATCACCCCAGCTGGAGTGCAGTGGCACGATCTCAGCTCACTGCAACCTCCACCGCCCAAGTTCAAGCGATTCTCGTGCCTCAGTCTCCCAAGTAGCTGGGACTACAGGTGTGCACCAGCACACCTGGCTAAAGTTTATATTTTTAGTAGAGATTGGATTTCACCATGTTGGCCAGGCTGATCTCAAGCTCCCGACTTCAGGTGATCTGCCCACCTCGGCCTCCCAAAATTCTGTGATTACAGGCGTGAGCCACCATGCCTGGCTGAGAGACACTAATACTCCCTGTGTGGGCCTTTCATCTAATGGAGGAGACAAACCTGAAACCAAAGCTTTCCCAGTGTCATGAACACTCAAAGTAGAAACTGAATATGGCAAGGACAGCTTCTAAGAGGAAGCCTACCTGGAGTGGGGTAGGAGCAGTTGGAAAGGCCTCAGAGAGGAGGTGTGAGATCTACACTGAGACTTGAAGAGTGAGTAGGAAGTAGCCCAGCCAACAGATGGAGCAAGAGCTTCCAGGCAAATGGAGGGCATGTTCCAAGGCCCAGGGTCAAGAGAGAGTGTTTGACAGGCATATATGCCCCCTGGCTGATGCTGAGGTCAAACGGGGTACAGCTAGATGAGGCTAGAGAAGAGAGTTTGGTCTTGTAAGTCACCATATAAAATTCAAATTTATCCAAAGAGGCAACAAAAAGACATTCAAGGATTTTTAAGAAGGGAGTAATAAAATCAGAGTTGTCTCTAAAAGCATCACAAATCCTCACAACAATCTTTTAGGATAAGTAAAATTATCCTTATTTCGTGAGAATGAGGAAAGATTAGGGAGGCTAAGTAACTTTTACAAAGTCACACAGCTGGAATGTAGTGGAGCTTTGGAGGAGGATTCGGGTCAGTCTGACTCCAAATCTCTTTCTCTTTGTACTACGTCATCCTGTCTCTAAAGAAAAAGAAAAAAAAATTGCAAAAAATCCCTAAACCTGATTTCAGCTAATTATTTATTGCTTTTTCACCAAAATCAAGTGCAGAGTTGATCCCTGGCATCATTGAACAGTTGAGTTCTCCCCTGCCTGACTTCAGTAAACTAAGTTTATTAAAACATAATAAATACATACACAAAACAGCCCTCCCAGGGAAAAAGCAGAGAATACCCTTCCACAAAATCCCAGCCTCAGAAAACAGAGAGCTGGTAAGATGGAATTCCATGGCCCCCATGTGCACAGGCCAGCCTTTAGGGCTGCAAGGCAGCAGGAAGGTCATGCACTGGTTCGGCCACTACCCAAGCTCATTTTCAACGTACCATGAAGCAGTCATCCAAAATGCCTCCAGTAACAGCACACTTACAATCTACAGTCACAGCCATATTGCCCACATTGAGACCATTGTGAGTATTTTAAAAGACTCTTTATGACAGGCAACACTGCTCAAAACCCAGGTACTTACAGTAGAAGCTCCTGTTGCCAAAGTGACTTTCTTCTCCAAAGCAACAGATCCACATAGTGAGGAGTCATTTCAGCGTTATCACTTTTCCCCTAGTCTGAGGAGCCAAATGAAGCCAACACCCAAAAAAGTTAAAGAGAAGAATAGGAAATCTCAATTTTAGAGTTTGAGAATCAAGGGAGCTTGTTTTTAGAAAAAGGGGTAACATTTTTTGCTCATGGAAATTCTAGCAGCTTCCACCAGTGCTACTGGATTTGGGAGCTGGACACTAAGGATTTGGGCATGGCCTCAGCTCTACTACAGTAGCATACAGGTCACTCATCACCAGAAAATGTGTATAGCAAGCCTGACTGTGCATATGTTCAACAGGTAAAGTTCATTACAACTTTAATTCTCTGTGTATCTGTCCAGCTGCCTGTAGACGTGACTGGCTATGGCCATCTCTCACTCCTCATGCACATCCTACAGACAAGATGGCTGAAAGCTGTACTCTCATGCACATAAGGAAAGCATCCTCCAGATTTACCAGACCAAATCTTTGGGTAGTTCATTAAAAAACAGATAATTTTCCCTTGCAGTTTTATTTATATGTTAAAATTTAAGATTGAGTAAAACAATTAATAGTATTTCTAATGGTGAGGGAAGAAAGAAAATGGCTCTGATTAGATAGGCAGTGTAAACTGGTCCAACCTTGTTTTTTCAACTTCAGCACTTTCTACCCAGTTTTAAATGTTCACATCCTGCCACTTTCACTTCTAGTAATCTATCCTATTCATAAGAGCATGAGTGTTTAAAGAGTTGTCCATAGAGTAGACTAAGTAATGCAAGTAGAATGTCCATTTCTACCAAACACATTGAAACATAACAGGAATACAAACCAGTGCAGCTAATAAGAGCTGAAACCAAACAGACCAAGAGTCTTTCAGAAGCAGGGGTTATCAGAACCAGTTACGCACTATAGGAGACAGGAGTGGAGGTCACAAGCTCTTGCTGGAGTGACAAGGAGATGCCATGACAGAGAAACACAAAACAGAAAATCTCTATTCCATATCTAAAAGATATAAAAAGGAAACTGATCATCTATCTAGAACTTTGGGTAGAAAAAAGGGTTATCTGTAAAAAATCAGAACCCCAAGTCTGTGCCATGCATGAGTGTAGAGTCAGAATTTACACTGCTCTCATAGTTAGGAGCTCCCAGGCTAAAACTCTTACAGAAAAGTTGGTCTGAACCAGGCAAAACCATAGTATGTGACATTGATAAACTCAACTTAACCACCACAATCAGATGCCTCATCAACTGGAAACCCAATGGACTCCGACCAAAAGACTCCAGTTGCAGATAAGCTTACCTCAAGAGGAAATTAAACACCAAGAGAGAGGATTTAAGGTGTGCCTAAATTCTGAAGCAGTAAAAAAGGAGCAATGTTAACAGACATGAATAAGACACTATTTTTGAAGAAGAGGAAGATTTGAAAAATAACTTCATAGAATTTCTAGAAATAAAAAGACATTTGGTTGGGCATGGTGGCTCACTCCTCTAATCCCAGCACTTTGGGAGGCCAACGCAGGCAGATCACCTGATGTCAGGAGTTCAAGACCAGCCTGGCCAACATGGTGACACCCCATCTCTACTAAAAATAACACCAAAAAAAAATTAGCCAGGCATGGTGGTGCACACCTGTAATCCCAGCTACTCAGGAGGCTGAGGAAAGGGAATCTCTTGAACCTGGGAACCAGAGGTTGCAGTGAGCCGAGATGGCATCACTGAACTCTAGCCTGAGTGACAAAGTGAGACTCTGTTTCAAATAAGAAAAAAAAAAAAAAATCTAAAATAAAACAAACATCTCAGTGAACATATGATTCTAAAATTAAATATTCAGTTAAGCTATGATTTCAGAGAAAGGGAATAAATAATGACATATGTAGACATGAAAAGACTAAAAGAATTTATTAATCTCTGAATCTATGAAAGAGCTACTCAAGGATATACTTCAGCAAGATGGAGACTAAAAGTTGTGAACTACAAAATCTATGATGACCAAACAAAATGGTAAAATATATATTGATAAATCAAATTAGGTATTAACTATAGAATAGAAAAATAATGGCCAATGAGGAAGTTAAAAATAAGAAAAACTAAAATGCTAGAGAACAGTACATATGATAGTACTTTAGAGTTAAAATACTCTAAATACTGAGGTCCTTGTTTTGCATTAGAAGCAGTTAAAGTTATTAGCTCCAAAATCAGTATATGCTATTAAAAATATATAAATATAATCTATAAAAGAACAAAAATAGAGTGTATATCTTTGAAACCAATAGAAAAAAATTAAAATAACATTGAGTAGAAATCAAGGAAAGAGGGAGGGAGATAAAAAGGGAAAGAGCGGGGAGACAGTAAGGAAGGAATGGCAGAAATGGAGGTGGAGAAAGCAGATAAACAGAAAACACAAAATCAGATACCAGAATAACCAGACATATCCCAAATATATCAGTAAGAATAAGAACCATAAAATGATTGGATTGGAAGGCACATCAAGACAGTGTAGAAGCCTCCAGCAGGCACCCCCTCCACAAGAACACCAAATTGAACAACTATCCACACCAAAAAAGCACCTACATAAGAGCCAAAAAAAAATCAAGTGAGCAATCACAGTACCTGGTTTTAACATCATATAAAAAGGCGCTGAAGAGGGGAGAAAAGACAGCTGTAAACTGCCTATACCACCCCTCCCCTATCCCCAGCAGTAGCCACATGGCATGGAGAGAGAATCCATGCACTTAGGGGAGGGAGAACACAGTGACTGTGGGACTCTGTATTGGAACACAGTGCTACCCTGTCACAGTGGAAAGTAACATGGGGCAGAGCTCAACTGGTACCCATGGAGGGAGAATTCAGACCAGCCCTAACCAGAGGCTAATCATCCATCCCAAAGATCAGAACCTACATTCCAACAAGCCATGCCACTGCCAGTCAAGGTCCTCTGTGGTGCTAAGTAAGCTTAAAAGGCAGTCTAGACCACAAGGACTATAATTCCTGGGCAAGTCCTGGTGCTGTGCTGGACTCGAAGATAGTGAGTGTGGGGTGAATGTGACCTAGTAAGATACCAGCTGAGGTGGCCAAGGAAGTGCTTGAGTCACCCCTCCCCCAACCCCAGACAGTGCAGCTCACAGCTCCAGGAAAGACTCCTTCCCTCAGCTTGAGGAGAGGGGAGAGTAAAAAGGACTTTGTCTTGTAACTAGGATACCAGCTCAGCCACAGTAGGATAGGGCACCAGGCAGAGTTCTGGGGCCCGCCATTCTGGGCTCTAGCTCATGGACAACACTTCTAGACACACCATGGGCCAGAAGGGAACCTGATGCCTTGAACAAAAAGACCCAGTCCTGGCAGGCTTCACTACCTGCTGACTACAGAAGCCTTGGGCCCTGAATAATCAGGAATGGTAACCAGGCAGTGCTCACCCCAGTCCTTGGGTAAGGCTCAGAGCCATGATGGCTTCAGGTGTGACCCAGCCATACCCAGCTGTGGTGGCTATGGGGAGAATCTCCTTTTGCTTGAGGAAAGGAGAGGGAAGAAGAAAGGAGACTTCATCTTGCAGTTTGGGTACCAGCTCAACCACAGTAGGGTAGAGTGCCAAGAAGGCTCCTGGGATCCCTGATTCATGGTTTTGGCCCCTGGACCTGCCCTGAGCCTCTAGAGGGGAGCCCATTGCCCTAAAGGAGAAACTCAGGATAGACAGTATTCACCACAAGTTGACTAAAGAGTCCCTGAGACTTGAGTGAACATCAGCAGTAGCCAGGCAGCACTTGCCAAGGGGCCTAGGTGGTGGTGGCTACAGGCCTTGAGAAAAGGGGAGAGTGGGAAGGACTTTGTCTCATGGCTTGGGTGCCAGGTCAGCTACAATAGAATAGAGCACCAGGTAGATACCTAAGGTTCATGACTCCAGGCCCTGGCTCCTGGACAGTATCTCTGGATCCATCCAAGGATGGGGGGAAACTCACTGCCCTGAAGAGAAGGAAACAAGCCTGCCTGGATTTGCCACTTGCTGATTGTAGAGCCCTTGGGCCTTGAGTGAACATAAGCAATAGCCAGGCAGGGGGTCACTGTAGGCCTTGGGTGGGACCCAGTGTTGTACTGGCTTGGGGTCTAACCTAGCACAGTATCAGTGGCGGTGGCCACAGGGGTGCTTGTGTCACCCATCTGAAAGCGGCAGGTAGCTCGGCACAGAAGGAGACATTCCATTGCTTTGGGAGAAAATAAGGGAAGAAAATAAGTCTCTCTTCCTAGTAATCCAGAGAATTCTTCTGAAGCTCAATCAAGACCACCAAGGTGGTACCTCTACGAGTCTGCAGGAGCCACAGCTTGGGGTGTGCCTTTATGCAGATACAGCCGCAGTAACCAAAAACTTAGTCAAAACACCCAACTCCCTTTGAATACATGGAAAGCCCTCCCAAGAAAGATGGGTACAAACTGCAATACCAAACTCTTCAATCCCCAGACAGTGATGAACATCCACCAGAATCGAGACCATCCAAAATGTGACCTCACCCAAATGAACTAAATAAGGCACCCAGTGACCAATCCTAGAGAGACAGAGAGATGTGACCTTTCAAAGAAAGAATTCAAGATACCTACTGAGGAAACTCAACAAAATTCAAGATAAGAGAAGGAATTTAGAATCCTATCAGATAAACTTAATAGATTAAGTAATTTAAAAGAATCAAGTAGAATTTCTAGAGCTGAAAAATGCAACTGACATATTGAAGAATGCATCAGAGTCTCTTAATAGTAGAACTGATCAAGCAAAAGAAAGAAACAGTGAGCTTGAAGACAGGCCACTTGAAAACACACAGAGGAGACAAAAGAAAAAGGAATTAAAAGCCAAGCACAGTGGCTCATGCCTATGGTCCTAGTACTTTGGGGCACCAAGGCAGGCAGATCGCTTGAGCCCAGGAGTTCGAGACCAGCCTGGGCAACACGCAAAACCCCATCTCTACAAAAAATTTTTAATTTGCTAGGTATTATGACGTTTGCTTGTAGTCCCAGTTACTTGGGAGGCTGAGGTGGGAGGATCACTCGAGCCCAGGAGGTTAAGGTTGCAGTGAGCCATGATTGTGCCACTGCACTCTAGCCTGGGAGGCAAAGAGAGACCCTGTCCCAAAATAATGGAAAAAAAAAGAAGAAGAAAAACAGAAAACAAAAGAAAAGAGAAACAGAGAAAGAGAGAGAAACAGAGAGAGAGAGAGAGAGAGAAAGAAAGAAAGAAAGAAAGAAAGAAAGAAAGAAAGAAAGAAAGA
>NC_045434.1:67836354-67933459 GCF_002776525.5 Piliocolobus tephrosceles
AGAAAGAAAGAAAGAAAGAAAGAAAGAAAGAAAGAAAGAAAGAAAGAAAGAAAGAAAGAAAGAAAGACAGACACAAACTAGAAAATAGTCTCAAAAGTTATTGGCCTTAAAGAGGAGATGGGATGAGAGATCAGAAAAAAATGTATTAAAGCGATTATAACAGAGAACTTTCCAAATAAAGAGAAAGATATTAATATTCAAGTACAGGAAAGTTACAGAACACCAAGCAACCCAAATAAAACTACCTCTAGACATTTAATAATCAAACTCCCAAAAGTCAAGGATAAAGAAAGGATCCTAAAAGCAGCAACAGAAAAGAAACAACACAAAAAGGAGCTCCAATACATCTGGCAACAGACTTCTCAGTGGAATCCTCATAGGCCAAGAGAGACTGACACAACATACTTAAAATACAGAAGGAAAAAATTTCTTATCCTAGGATAGTATATTAAACAAAAATATTCTTCAAACATGAAGAAAAAATATTTTCCCAGACAAACAAAAGCTGAAGAATGTCATCAACACCAGAACTGTCCTACAAGAAACACTAAAGAGAGTCCTTCAGTCTGAAAGAAAAGGATATTAATGAGCAAAAAGAAATTCTCTGAATTTTCACTGGTAATAGTAAGTACACAGAAAAGCACAGTATATTATAACTGTAATTGTGATATGTAAACTCATATCTTGAGTAGAAAGACTAAAAGCTGAACCAATAAAAAATGGTAGCTATATTTTTTAAGATAGTACAATAAAATAAATAGAAACAACAAAGTTTAAAAGCAGGGGATGAAGTTAAAGTGCAGACTTTTTTTTTTTTTTTTACCAGTTTTCTCTTTTCTTGATTGTTTATGCAATCAACATTAAGTTGTCATCAACTTAAAATAATGGCTTATAAGATAGTGTTCCCAAGCTTCATGGTAACTTCTAATCAAAATCATACAACATATCCACAAAGGAAAAGGCAAGAAAATAAAACCCACCACCTGAGAAAATCACCTTCATGAAAAGAAAGAAATGAAAGAAGGAAGACCATAAAACAACCAGAAAAACAACAAAATGGCAGAAGTCCTTACTTATCAATAATAACATTGAATGCAAATGGACTAAACTCTCCAATCAAAAGTCACAGAGTAACTAAATTGATTAAAAATAATCAAGACTCAAAGATCTGTTGCCTACAAGAAACACACTTCACCTAGAAGGACACACAGACTGAAAATAAAGGGATAGAAAAAGATATTCCATGCAAATGGAAACTAAAACACAATAGGAATAGCAGCTATACTCATATTGGACTAAATAGATTTCAAGACAAAAACTATAAAAAGAGACAAAGTTGGCCAGGTGTGGTGGCTCACACCTGTAAGCACTTTGGGAGGCCGAGATGGGTGGATCACAAGGTCAGTAGTTCAAGACCATCCTGGCTAACATGGTGAAACCCTGTCTCTAGTGAAAACACAAAAAATTAGCTGGGTGTGGTGGCATGTGCCTGTAGTCCCAGCTACTCAGGAGGCTGAGGCAGGAGAATCATTTGAACCTGGGAGGCAGAAGTTGCAGTGAGCTGTGATCACACCACTGTACTCCAGCCTGGGCAACAGAGCAAGACTCCATCTCAAAAAAAAAAAAAGAGAGAGAGAGACAGACAGACAAAGTCATTAATGATGACAAATGAGTCAAATGATAAAAGAGTCAATTCAGTCGGAGGCTATAACAATTGTAAATACATATGCACTCAACAGTAGTGCACCCATATATGTAAAGCAAGTATTATTAGTGCTAAAGAGAGAGATTCCCAGGGCCAGGCATGGTGGCTTATGCCTGTAATCCCAGCACTTTGGGAGGCCGAGGCAGGCAGATCACGAGGTCAGGAGATCTAGACCATCCTGGCTAACACGGTGAAACCCCATCTCTACTAAAAAATATAAAAAATTAGCTAGGCGTGGTGGTGGGCACCTGTAGTCCCAGCTACTTGGGAGGCTAAGGTAGGAGAATGGCATGAACCTGGGAGGCGGAGCTTGCAGTGAGCCAAGATTGCACCACTGCACTCCAGCCTGGGTGACAGAGCGAGACTCCATCTCAAAAAAAAAAAAAAAGAGGGAGAGAGAGAGAGAGAGATTCCCAAAAAAATAATAGCTAGAGACTTCTACACCCCACTTTCAGCATGGGACAGATCATCTGGACAGCAAATAAGAAACATGGGATTTAATCTACACTACAGACCAAACAGACCTAACAAATGTTTACAGAACATTTCATCCAACACCTGCAAAATACACATTCTTCTCCTCAGCACATGAATAATTTTTAAGGATAGACCATAAATTAGGCCACAAAACAAGTCTTAAAATGTTCAAAAAACTGAAATTATATCAAATGTCTTCTCTGACCACAACAGAATAAAACTATAAATCAATAACAAGAGGAATTTTGGAAACTACACAAACACATGGAAATTTAAAAATATGCTCTTGAATGACGAGTGGGTCAATGAAGAAATTAAGAAGAAAATTTAAAAATTTCTTGAAACAAATGAAAATGGAAACATAACATACCAAAACCTATGGGATACAGCAAAAGCACTACTAAAAGTTTATACCAATAAATGCCTACAGCAAAAGAATAGAAAAACTTCAAATAAATAACCTAATGATGCATCTTAAAGAAATAGAAAAGCAAGAGCAAGCCAAGCCTAAAATTAGTAGAAGAAATAATAAAGATCAGAACAGAAATAAATGAAATTGAAACAGGAAAAACAATATAAAAGAGAAATGAAATAAAAGTTGGTTTTTTGAAAAGAAAAAAATCAACAAAACTTTCGACTAAACAAAAAAAAGAAGACTCAAAATCAGATGAAAAAGGAGACATTACAACTGATATTGCAGAAACTGAAAGAATCATTAGAAGCTACAGTGAGCAATTATATGCCAATACACTGGAAAACCTAGAAGAAATGGGTAAATTCCTAGACATACACAACCTACCAAGATTGAACCGTGAAGTAATCCAAAACCTGAACAAACCAATAACAAGTAATGAGATCAAAGTCATAATAAAAAGTCTCCCAGCAAAGAAAAGCCTGGGATCCAATAGCTTCACTGCTGAATTTTACCAAACATAAAGAAGAACTAATACCAATGCTACTCAAACTATTCCAAAAAATAGAGAAGGAAATACTTCCAAACTCATTCTATACGGACAGTATTATCCTGATAACCAAAATCAGACAAAGATACATCAAAAAAAGACAACTACAGCCCAATATCCCTGATGAACACTGATGCAAAAATCCTCAACAAAATACTAGCAAACTGAATTCAATAACACATTAAAAAGATCATTTGTCATGACCAAGAGAGATTTATGCCAGGGATGCAAGGGGTTCAACAAATTATGCAAATTAATCAGTGTGCTGCATCATATCCACAGAATGAAGGACAAAAAACATACAATCATTTCAATTGACACCTTAAAAACATTTGATAAAATTCATTATGCCTCATGATTAAAAGTAAACACCTCAAGAAACTAGAGAAGGAATATACATCAATACAATAAAAGCCATATAAAGCAGACTCACAGCTAGTATAATAATGAATGGGGAAAAACTGAAAATCTTTCTTCTAAAATCTGGAATGAGACAAGGATGCCCACTTTCACCAGTTATTCAACATAGTACTGGAAGTCCTAAGTAGAGCAATCAGATTCAATCCTCGCCAGAGCAAAAGAAATTAAGGACATCCAAACTGAAAAGGAAGAAGTCATTGTTTGCAGATGACATAATCTTAAATTTGGAAAAAAACTAAAGACTCCATTAAAAAAACTATTAGAACAGATAAACAAATTCAGTAAAGTTGCAGGATACAAAATCAACATACAAAAAACCAGTAGCATTTTAAATACCAACAGCAAACGATCTGAAAGAGAAATCAAGAAAACAAGTCCATTTACAATAGCTACAAATAAAATACCTGGGAATTAATTTATCCAAACAAGTGAAATTTCTCTACAATGAAAGCTACAAAACATTGAGGTAAGAAATTGAAGAGGACACACAAAAAAAGAGAAAAATATTCCATGTTCATGAATTAGAAAAATCAATATTATTATAATATTCAACTACTCAAAGCAATCTACAAATTCAATGCAATTCCTATTAAAATACTAATGACATGCATCACAGAAATAAAAAAATTAATCCTAAAATTTATATGGAGCAACAGAAGACCCAGAATAGCCAAAGCTATTCTGAGCAAAAAGAACAGAACTGGAAGAATCACATGATCTGACTTCAAATTATACTACAGAGCTGTAACAACCAAAACAGCATGGTACTCACATAAAAACAGACACATAGACCAATTGAATAGAATGGAGAACCCAGAAATAAATCCATACATCTACAGTGAACTCATTTTTGACAAAGGTGTGAAAAACATACATTGGGGAAAGAACAGTCTCTTCAATGAATGGTGCTGGGAAAACTGGATTATCCATATGCAGAAGGATGAAATTAGACCCCTATCTTGCATCCAACACAAAAATCAAATCAAAATGGATTAAAAACTTAAATCTAATTCCTAACTATGAAACCACTAAAAGAAAATATTGGGGAAACTCTCCAAGACATTGAACTGGGCAAAGATTTCTTGAGTAATACCCCACAAGTACAGGCAACCAAAGCAAAAATGGACAAATGGCATCATATCAAGTTAAAAATCTTCTGCATGGCAAAGGAAACAATCAACAAAGAAACAATCTACAGAACAGGAGAAAATATTTGCAAACTATCCACCTGACAAGGAATTAATAACCATAGTATATAAGGAACTCAAACAACTCTATAAGTTAAAATCTAATAATCTCATTTAAAATGGGCAAAAGATCTGAACAGACATTTCTCAAAAGATGACATACAAATGGCAAAGAGGTACGTGAAAGGTGCTAAACGTCACTGATCAGAGAAATGCAAATGAAAATCACATAACCCCAGTTAAAATGGCTTTGATCCAAAGGACAAGCAATAATAAATGCTGGTGAGGATGTGGAGGAAAAGGAATCCTCATAAACTCTTGTTAGAAATGTAAATTAGTACAACCACAGTGGAGAAGGATTTGGAGATTCCTCAAAAAGCTAAAAATCGAGCTACCATACTATCCAGCAATCCTACCTGCTAGGTATATTCCCAAAACAAATACCTCAGTATATCAAAGAGATATCTGCACTTCCATATTTATTGCAGCACTATTCACAATAGCCAGCATATGGAATCAACCTAAGTGTACATCAATGGATGAATGGATAAATAAAATGTGGTACACATACGCAATGGAATTATTATTCAACCATAAAAAAAAATGAAATCCTGTCCTTTGCAACAACATGGATAGAACTGGAGGCTATTATGTTAGGTGAAATAAGCCAAGTGCAGAAGATAAATATCTCATGTTATTATGTGGGGCCCCCCAAAAATAATTAAACTCATGAAGATAGGGTAGAATTATGGTTACCAGAGTCTAGAAATGATAGTGGTGGTGGCAGGCTGGGTGGAATAAAGAGGAGATGGTTAATGGATAAAGAGGATTTGGTAGTAGAGGTGGGGGTAGATAATGGTTAAAGAAGAGATGGTAGTGGAGGGGGAGATAAAGAGGAACAGGGGGATAAAGAGATGGTTCGGCCTGGTGCAGTGGTTAACGCCTGTAATCCTAGCACTTTGAGAGGCCAAAGTAAGCAGATAACTTGAAATCAGAAGTTCAAGACCAGCCTGGTCAACATAATGAAAACCCTTCTCTACTAAAAATACAAAAATTAGCCTGGTGTAGCAGCGCATGCCTGGAGTTCTGGCTACTCAGGAGGCTGAGGCAGGAGAATCCCTTGAACTCGGGAGGCAGAGGCTGCATTGAGCCAAGATCACGCCACTGCGCTCCAGCCTGGGTGACAGATCAAGATTCCATCTGTGGGCGGGGGAAGAGATGGTTAATGGGTAAAAAATTACAGTTAGATAGGAAGAACAGGTCTACTATATGTTTCAAAATAACTGAAAAATAGAATTTTTTAACACAAAGAAATGATGAATGCTTGAGGTGATGGATACCCCAATTACCCTTATCTGATCATTACACATTGTATGCTTGTATCAAAATATCACATGTATCCCATAAATATGTAAATCTATTATGCACCCATAATTAAAAATAAAACATTTTTCAGTGAATATTTGTTAAATTACTCTATACTACTCTGAAGGAAAAGTTTCTGAATTAAAACTAAAAATATGCATACAAGGAAGTTCACTGAAGCATTATCTGTAATTATCAAAGATTGGTAACAATCCAAATATCTATCAACAGGGGATAGCTGAATAGGTTTGTATATAGTAATGCAATGGAATATAATGCAACCATTAAAAAGAATGAAGGAGACAAATGCTCTTAGGAAAACATACCTATTATGTTGATGAATGGGTTAAAAAAATTAAACAAATTTGCCGGGCACGGTGGCTCACGCCTGTAATCCTAGCACTTTGCGGGGCCGAGGTGGGCGGATCACGAGGTCAGGAGATTGAGACCATCCTGGCTAACACGGTGAAACCCTGTCTCTACTAAAAATACAAAAACTTAGCTGGGCGTGGTGGCGGGCATCTGTAGTCTCAGCTACTCGGGAGGCTGAGGCAGGAGAATTGTGTGAACCCAGGAGGCAGGGCTTGCAGTGAGCCAAGATCATGCCACTGCACTCTAGCCTGGGCAGCAAAGTGAGACTCTCTCAAAAAATAAAAAAAGGGGAATTTTAAAATAATATAGTAGGACCACGTTTTCATTTTAAAAATGTGTAAGTATATATAAATTATATCAAGCTAAAAACCTTCTGCATAGCCAAGGAAACAATCAGCAAAGTGAAGCAACAACCTGCAGAATGGAAGAACATATTTGCAAATCATAAATCTGATAACGAGTTAATATCCAAAATAAATAAGGCACTCAAAAAACTGAATAGTAAGACAACAAATAACCTAATTTTTAAAAAGGCAAAGGATGTGAATAAACATTTCTCACAAGGAGATATACAAATGGACAACAGGTATATGAAAAAAATGCTCAAAATCACCAATCATCAGAGAAATGCAAATTTAAATCACGATGAGATACCACTTCACATCTGTTAAAATGACTATTATCAAAAAGACTAAAGATAAGCATTGGAGAAAATGTGGAGAAAATGAAACCCTTGCACACTATTGGTGGGAGTGTAAATTAGTAGAGCTGTTATGAAAAAACAGTACAGAGGTCCCTCAAAATATTTAAAATAGAATGACCATATGATTCACCAATCTCACTACAGGGTATATCGTCAAAGGAAATGAAATCAATATGTCAAAGAAATACTGGCACTTCTATGTCTATTGCGACATTATTCACAATAACCAAGATATGGAATCAACCTAAGCGTCCAACAACTAACTGAAGAACAGATAAACAAAATGTGGCACATATACTACAATGGAATATTCAGCCATAAAAAAGAATGAAATCTTGTCATTTGTAACAACATAAATAGAACTGGAGGACACTGTGTTAAGTGAAATAAGTCAAGCCCAGAAAGACAAATACTGCATGATCTCACCTGTATGTGGAACCTAAAAAAGCTGAATAGAAGTAGAGAGTAGAATGGTGGTTACCAGGGCCTGGGAGAAAGAGGGAAGGTTGGGTAAGATGTTGGTCAAAGGATACAAAATTTCATTTAGATAGGAAGAATAAGTGCAAGAGATCTATTGTATAACATGATGACTATAGTTAATAACAAAGTATTGTATCCTTAAAAATTGCTGAGAGTAGATTTTAAGTGTTCTCACCACACACAAAAATATAAGTACGTGAGGTGATACATGTTTGTTTGATTTAGCCATTCTACAATGCATATACATTTCAAGACAACATGTTATACATAATAAATACATACAATTTTTTTCAATTAAAAAAGTTTTTAAAGCCAGATACAGTGGCTCACACCTGTATTCCCAGAACTTTAGAAGGCTGAGGTGGGAAGACTGCTTGAGCACAGGACTTTGAGACCAGACTGGACAACAGAGTGAGACCCCAATCTCTACAAAAAAATGGAAAAATTAGGCATGGTGGCCTATATTTGCAAATACCCCAATATTTACACCTGTAGTCCTCACCTACTTGGGAGGCTGAGCCGAGAGGATCTCTTGAGCCTTGACCTCCCAGGCTCTAGACCTCCCACACCACTGAACTCTAGCCTGGGCAGCAGAGTGAGATCTTTTCTTAAAAAAAAAAAAAAAAAAAAAAAAAATTTAATGCAGAAAAAGTATACAAATGCTTATAATAAAACACATAAATTTTAAAACCCGGTTACTTCCAAGAAACAATGGGTATTTCATGTTTTACTTTAGGTAAGTTTTAGTTTTAAAATCTGATTTTTAAAACCTGATTTCTGAAAATGGAGAAAGCTTCTAGAAAGTGATACAAAAAGCCAAACGTCAAAATCTAGTATTAAACTAATATTTGTTGAAGATGTATTGCAAATTGGGTATCATTTATCCAAAATGCTTGGGACCAAAAATTCTGAATGTTTTTGGATTTTGGAATATTTGCATGTAATATCTTGGGAATGGAACCCAAGTCTAAACACAAAATTTATTTTTGTTTCATGTATACTTTATATACATAGCCTAAAGGTAATATCATACAATATTTTTAATAATTTTGTGCATGAAACAGAGCTTGTGTACACTGAACCATCAGAAAGCAAAAGTGTCACTACCTCATTCCAGTGTTCAAAAAGTTTTGGATTTTCACATTAGAGATGTTCAACCTGTATATGCCATAGGGTTCATATTAAGAATCGCTCTCACTCTTCACAAATCTATGAGTACATATTATTCTCATTTCAAATTACTATCGCTATTTCAAGAGAAGAGGAGGAAACAGAAGCTTTTAGGAAATGATTTGCCTGACATCACACAGGTAAAATAAGTTGCCAAATAGGCTATAACCTTTCATGCTGTTTCAGCACACTATTCCTATAACTGAGGGGAAAACTGCAGAATACACATATGGTATTTACCAGATGTACCAACTAATTCTACTTATAATGAGATGGTATCATGAGCTTTGAGCTGGAATACCCACTCCCCAGGACATGCCTATATGCTCGTGCCTACGCTCCAGCTATCATAATTGCAAATCTCAGATTACATCTTGACCTGGCTTCCTCATGGGGAAGGTTCCAGAGATGATGTGATGGGGAAAGATGGTGTCCTTTCCACATCTTCCCCGCAGTAATCCCATGAAGAAAGAGGCCAGGCTGGCAGCATGGAGTGATCCCAGGCAGACCAAACCCAGCAGAGTCACTCCTGCATGGAAGCCACACAGCAAATCCTGATGAGCAGGACTGCTGCTCTTGCCTACAGACTGAGATTTTCCTCCTTATAAGGGCACCAGGAGTTACAGCAACAAAAATCTCAGAAGTGTGTCCCTCAGATCCCCTTTTAAAAAGGATTCTCTGCCCAGTTTCAGGAACTGCAGTTAGCTGACAGCCTCCAGTTGCTGGTTCCTAAGCGACAGAAAGCTGAGCTTCCAGCGAGCACCCACCCATGACAAGGCAAGAAGGTGGCTAAGGGCCTGGTCATTTTTGCCCTATATGGGACTTCTCTCGCTGGCAATCTTTGCTGATGGCCTTACTGTCAGGCTGGTAGAGCCTCTGTGGATCTGCACTGTGGCCTGATACTACCCCGGCCTAGTGCTGTTTCCTCCCTGTTTTCACAGGTGTTAGCTCCGTGTCTGCATCTTGGAGCATCCAACCTGTGACAAAGGTCCTCCAGCCTACCTTAAGCACTGACATAAGGTATTTTTAAGATCAGAGATTAACTGGGTTTCCTTTGCTGAGAAGGGGGAGATTTCAGCATCCCCTACCCGGTCTAAAGCCAGAAAGCCTGGTCGCCCTCATATAAGCAGTAGCAGAGGGCTAGGAAGAAGAAACAATGCCCAGAAGGAATTGCCCCGAATGAGAAACAGGCTGGGCTCAGAGTCAGGCAAACCTGGTTTTCATTCCAGAGTCCCCTACTTACCACCAGGTGACCTCGAACAAGTGAGTGAACTTCCCTATGCCTCTGTTTCCTCCGCTGTAAAACTGCTCCAGGTTTAGAGGATTATAGAAGGAGACAAGGAGCACAGAATGTGGTACACAGTACTTCCTTCCTTCTTTTCTTGAATCAGTCCATAAAGGAGATACGAGTTCTACAGTAAGAACTAAGGCCAGACTGCCTGAGCTCAGGAGAGAGGATCAGACTAACAGGGAGATTAAACTGGCTTTGAAAACAACATGTGCAATCTATTCAAATGCAAAATTGCTATTCTCAGTCCACCTGTTCTTTGTGTCAATTTTTTCCTAGCAGTGGGAGAGGTTTCACGGAGGTCTCCAGACTCTTATTCAGTCTCCATTTGATCAATGAGAAAACAGGACAAAACATCAGCTATGAGCAATGGATGGAGAACACATTTTTCTGTTTAGAACTTCCTACCAACTTCCAATTTCCATTACATCATGTAAATACCTTAGAAGCCATCACTCTATCCTAATAACAAAGTAAAAAGCTGAACAATCTGAAAAATCAACTTTTTTTTTTTTTTTTTGAGACGGAATCTCGCTCTGTCGCCCAGGCTGCAGTGCAGTGGCACAATCTTGGCTCACTGCAACCTCTGCATCCCTGGTTCAAGTGATTCTTCTGCCTCAGCCTCCTGAGCAGCTAGGACTATAGGCACGCACCACCATGCCCGGCTAATTTTTGTGTTTTTGGTAGAGAAGGGGTTTCACCATATTGGCCAGGCTGGTCTCGAACCCCTGATCTTGTGATCCACCCACCTCGGCATCCCAAAGTGCTAGGATTACAGGTGTGAGCCACTGTGCCTGGCAACAACTCTTCTTAGATCCGTCAGAGAAGTGAGTGCATAGGGCAAAATGATACCTCCAAAGCTGGAAAGACAGAGAATCACAACTGGCCAGAGCAGACAGGCACGAACAGAAACCTCCACAGGAACCAGTGCTGGGTAGGAAAATCTAAACTGTAACTGAAAAATTGCTGTAGGCTATGTGGACAAGTCTGAGCATTAAAAATTCCAGGGAGGACCCATTTGTAGGAAGTCCCTTACACTTTGTGAATTGTACCTCCAGGAACTATCCAGGTCCTCACAGTGAAGACGGAAGAAAAATCCCCTTGTGCTTCTGGCAGCGGGAGGAGAAAGGGAACCATTTTTAAATACACCAGAGCATTCTGATCTTCTTAACAAGGCCTGACCTCAGGAGAAACTATTTAACCAGCGTCTAATTAACTGATTGGAGGAAAGGAAATACGCATCTCCAGCCAGCTCCAGGCACCCTGTCCCTGCCATGGGGTGAGGGGAGGAATGAAAAGAACTTATAAAATTCATAGCCCAGGGGCACAGACTCACTAAAAACTGAGACCTAATCACAATACTATAGAACATTCCTCCCCCACCCCACACCTTACCATCACATTAGTAAATGGCCTATTTACCTAGCACATGACAGCTGACTTTCAGCAAAAAGTCACAAGGCATTTGAAAGGCAAAAACACAATTTGAAGAGACAGAGTAAGCATCAGAACCAGACCCAGGTATGGCAGGAATGTTGGAATTATCAGACTGGGAATTTAAAACAGCTAGCATTAATTTTTTAAGGGCTCTAATAGATAAAAGTGGACAATACGCAAGAAGAGATAGGCAATGTAAGCAGAGAGATGAGAACTCTAAGACAGAGCCAAAACAAAATGCTGGAGATAAGAAACACTGTAATTGAAACAAAGAATGTCTTTGATAGATTCATTAGTAAACTAAGGACAGCTGAGGAAAGAATCGCTGTGCTTGAGGACATGCCAATTGAGACTTCCAAAACTAAAACATTTTAGAAAACAGAATATTCAAGAATTGTGGGACAACTACAAAAGGTATAACATACACATAATGAGAATACCAGAAGGAAAAGTAAGACAGGAACAGAAGAAACATTCAAAGCAATAATCACTAAGAATTTTCCCAAATTAATGTCACCCACCAAACCTCAGATCACAGAAGTACAGAGAACACCAACTCAGACAAATACCACAAAAACGGCCAGGCGCGGTGGCTCATCCCTGTAATCCCAGCACTTTGGGAGGCCGAGGCCGGGGGATCACGAGGTCAGCAGATGAAGACCATCCTGGCTAACACGGTAAAACCCTGTCTCTACTAAAAATACAAAAATTAGCCAGGCGTGGCGACAGGTGCCTGTAATCCCAGCTACAGGAGGCTGAGGCAGGAGAACTGCTTGAACCCAGGAGGTGGAGGTTGCAGTGAGCCAAGATCACGCAATTGTACTCCAGCCTGGGGGACAGAGCGAGACTCCATCTCAAAAAAAAAAAAAAAAAAAAAAAAAAATCGGTAAAAAAAAAAAAAATCACCTAGCCTAAAAAGAAGGAAAGATAAGAATTACAGGTGACCCTTGAACAACGCAGGAGTTAGAGACACCGATGCCCCCACACAGTCAAATTTACAATAATTTTTTTGACTCCAAAAATTTCTGCTTTAGGAAACTAAAAAATTAAAGCAAATTAAATCCAAAGTAAGCAGAAGAAAAGAACAAAAATTGGAGCAGAAAGCAATGAAATTGAAAGCAAAAAATCAATAGAAAAATCAACAAAACCAAAAGCTCATTCTTTGAAAAGATCAAAAAAAAATCAATAAGCCTCTAGCCAGGTTAACTAAAACATACTAGCCCCTGAGATGAGACCCAGATGTTTGTCTTATATTGGCAATCAATGAGCAACCACTTATGCCAGACCGGTAGACTAAAACTCATTAACATTGTTTCCTTTCTTTCATTCGTTCCACCAATTCAAAAAAAAAAAAAAAAAAAAAACCTTAATACTGAATACCTGCTATGTGCCAAACACTGTTCTAAGTGCTTGAGATTTATCACTGAATAAACACAATAAGTAAGTAAACTGTATATTACATTAGAAGGTATCGAGTGGAAGAAAACAGAGAGGACTAGGAGTTATAATTTTTCCTTAATTCGGTATAAATTTATATATATAATACTATTACTCTCATCCCTTTCTTATCCTCTTATATAACATAAATATATTAATAATAGTTAATTTTATATCACAGTATTTGAATTACAGGATAGGGAGAACAAATATGAACATCACCAATGACTTTGCAGCCTCTTTAGGGAAAAGGCTGGCATATTTCCCATTGTACATAGAGTAATTGTACCATGTTAGATGGAAGTATGATTTTCTTATTGACTTATTTGGAGATTAAATATAGATTCTAAAAATGTGTATGGGTATCAAGTTGACAAAAGGTGAAGAGGTAATAGTTCTATGTATCAACTTGGCTAGGACGTGGCACTCAGGTATTTAAGCCAACACTAAACTAAGTGTTGCTATAAAAGTATTATGTAGATGTGATTAACATCTACAATCAGTCGACTTTCAGGAAAAGATATAATCCTCTGTAATCTGAGTGGGCCTCATCCAGTCAGTCAAAAGGCATTAAAAGCAGAACTGAGTTTTCCTAAGGAAGAAGGAATTTGCTTGTGAACTTCAGCACCAACTCTTCCCAAGGGTTTCCAGTCTGTCAACTTGCCCTGAATTTTGGACAAAAGTAGCCAGTCACCACAATCACATAAGTCAATTCCTTGCAATAAATCTCTTCATATTAAATATCCTACTGGCTCTGTTTCTCTGGTAGAACTCTGACTGATACAGTCAGCTACATAGAGAAAATAACATTTGGGCAAAGACTTGCAGTTAAGCATGGTGTGTACAAGTAACAGCAAAAAGGCCAGTGTGGCTGAATAAGAGTGAGCAAGGGGAGAGACGTAGGAGAGGAGGTTATTCTATTAACCATAAGAAGCAGCAGAGAAAGTACAGGCTGTGAGTTGAAAGGTCTCCTTTAGCATCCTTTCTATCACAAGCCAAGCCCACATCATGACAAAAAATGATGCTACCATCATCCAAATATGTCTCCTTCTCTAAAATGGTACAAATGAATGTCCCCCTTCTCCACTGTTGACAAAAGCTTCTGGTTACTACAAGGAGATCTTTTGTAGCTAACTCATTGTACATTACTGCATATATTCAGAACATTATTTGTGAGCTGAATCATGTTGGTAGTGTCTCCACTAGGGGGTATGGAACTCAGGAGCCAGGCTAGAACGTGGATCCAAAATCATCCAAACGTGGATCAAGGACTGACGAGCCATCTACAGTCAATGGGACAGTTTACCTGTTTTCCTTGGGTAAGACGGTGGTTTGGAGTCAAGAAGGTTTAATGCTTCTAACTGGTCCCGCCCAGATGTAGTTGAAAAAATAAAGACCAGGATTCCAGATCCAAGATGGCCGAATAGGAACAGCTCCGGTCTGCAGCTCCCAGCGTGATCAACACAGAAGACGGGTGTTTTCTGCCTTTCCAACTGAGGTACCTGGTTCATCTCATTGGAACTAGTTGGACAGTGGGTGCAGCCCACAGAGGGCAAGCCAAAGCAGGGAGGGGCATCGCCTCACCCGGAAAGCACAAGGGATCAGGGGATTTCCCTTTCCTAGCCAAGGGAAGCCATGACAGACGGCACCTGGAAAAACGGGACACTCCCAGACAAATACTGTGCTTTTCCAATGGTCTTAGAAAATGGTACACCAGGAGATTATATCCCATGCCTGGCTCCACCGATCCCAAGCCCAGGGAGCCTTGCTTACTGCTGGCATAGCAGTCTGAGCTCCACCTGTGAGGCAGCAGCCTGGCAGGGGGAGGGGCATCTGCCATTACTGAGGCTTGAGTAGGTAAACAAAGCAGCCAGGGAAGCCCCAACTGAAGGAAATAGAGATACCAAAAACCCTTCAAAAAATCAGTGAATCCAGGAGCTGATTTTTTGAAAAGGTCAACAAAATCGATAGACTGCTAGCAAGACTAATAAAGAAGAAAAAAGAGAAGAATCAAACAGACACAATAAAAAATGATAAAGGAGATATCACCACTGATCCCACAGAAATACAAACTACCATCAGAGAATACTATAAACACCTCTATGCAAATAAACTAGAAAATCTAGAAGAAATGGATAAATTCCTGGACACATACACCCTCCCAAGACTAAACCAGGAGGAAGTGGAATCTCTGAATACACCAATAACAGGCTCTGAAATTGAGGCAATAATTAATAGCCTACCAACCAAAAAAAAAGTCCAGGACCAGAAGGATTCACAGCCAAATTCTACCAGAGGTACAAGGAGGAGCTGGTACCATTCCTTCTGAAACTATTCCAATCAATAGAAAAAGAGGGAATCCTCCCTAACTCATTTTATGAGACCAGCATCATCCTGATACCAAAGCCTGGCAGAGACACAACAAAAAAGAATTTTAGACCAATATCCCTGATGAACATCGATGCAAAAGTCCTCAATAAAATACTGGCAAACTGACTCCAGCAGCACATCAAAAAGTTTATCCAACACAATCAAGTTGGCTTCATCCCTGGGATGCAGGCTGGTTCAACATATGCAAATCAATAAACATAGTCCATCATATAAACAGAACCAACGACAAAAACCACATGATTATCTCAATAGATGCAGAAAAGCCTTCAACAGAATTCAACAGCCCTTCATGCTAAAAACTCTCAATAAACTAGGTAATGATGGAATGTATCTCAAAATAATAAGAGCTATTTATGACAAACCCACAGCCAATATCATACTGAATGGGCAAAAACTGGAAGCATTCCCTTTGAAAACTGGCATAAGACAGGAATGCCCTCTCTCACCACTCCTATTCAACATAGTGTTGGAAGTTCTGGTCAGGGCAATCAGGCAAGAGAAACAAATAAAAGGTATTTAATTAGGAAAAAAGGAAATCAAATTGTCCCTGTTTGCAGATGACATGATTGTATATTTAGAAAACCCCATCGTCTCAGCCCAAAATATCCTTAAGCTGATAAGCAACTTCAGCAAAGTCTCATGGTACAAAATCAATGTGCAAAAATCACAAGCATTCCTATATACCAATAACAGACAAAGAGAGAACCAAATCATGAGTGAACTCCCATTCACAATTGCTACAAAGAGAATAAAATACCTAGCAATACAATTTACAAGGGATGTGAAGAACCCCTTCAAGGAGAACTACAAACCACTGCTCAACAAAATAAAAGAGGACAGAAACAAATGGAAGAACATTCTATCCTCATGGATAGGAAGAATCAATATTGTGAAAATGGCCATAGTGCCCAAAGTAATTTATAGATTCAATGTCATCCCCATCAAGCTACCAATGACTTTCTTCACAAAACTGGAAAAAACTACTTTAAAGTTCATATGGAACCAAAAAGAGCCCATATTGCCAAGACAATCCTAAGCAAAAAGAACAAAGCTGCAGGCATCATGCTACCTGACTTCAAACTATACTACAAGGCTACAGTAACCAAAACAGCGTGGTACTGGTACCAAAACAGATATATAGACCAATGGAACAGAACAGAGTCCTTAGAAATAACACTACACATCTACAACCATCTGATCTTTGACAAACCAGACAAAAACAAGAAATGGGGAAAGGATTCCCTATTTAATAAAGGGTGCTGGGGAAACTGGCTAGCTGGATGTAGAAAGCTGAAACTGAACCCCTTCCTTACACCTTATATAAAAATTAATTCAAGATGAATTAAGGACTTAAATGTGATACCTAAAACCATAAAAACCCTAGAAAAAAACCTAGGCAATCCCATTCAGGACATAGGCATGGGCAAGGACTTCATGACTAAAACACCACAAACAATGGCAACAAAATAGACAAATGGGATCTAATTAAACTAAAGAGCTTCTGCACAGCAAAAGAAACTACCATCAGAGTGAACAGGCAACCTACAGAATGGGAGAAAACTTTTGCAATCTACCCATCTGACAAAAGACTAATATCCAGAATCTACAAAGAACTTACACAAATTTACAAGAAAAAACAAAAACCCCATCAAAAAGTGGGTGAAGGATATGAACAGACACTTCTCAAATGAAGATATTTATGCAGCCAACACATACATGAAAAAATGCTCACCATCACTGGTCATCAGAGAAATGCAAATCAAAATCACAATGAGATACCATCTCACACCAGTTAGAATGGCAATCATTAAAAAGTCAGGAAACAGGGGCGGAGCAAGATGGCCGAATAGGAACAGCTTCAGTCTCCATCTCCCAGCGCGAGCGACACAGAAGACCGGTGATTTCTGCATTTTCAACTGAGGTACTGGTGTCATCTCACTCGGGAGTGCCGGACAATCAGTGCTGGTCAGCTGCTGCAGCCCGACCAGCGAGAGCTGAAGCAGGGCGAGGCATCACCTCACCTGGGAAGCGCGAGGGGGAAGGGAGTCCCTTTTCCTAGCCAGGGGAACTGAGACACACAACACCTGGAAAATCGGGTAACTCCCACCCCAATACTGTGCTGTAACACCGGCACACCGGAGATTATATCCCACACCTGGCCGGGAGGGTCCCACGCCCACGGAGCCTCCCTCCTTGCTAACACAGCAGTCTGCAGCAATCTAACCCCAAGGCAGCAGCGAGGCTGGGGGAGGGGCGCCCGCCATCGCTGAGGCTTAAGTAGGTAAATAAAGCTAGTGGGAAGCTCGAACTGGGTGGAGCTCACAGCAGCTCAAGGAAACCTGCCTGTCTCTGTAGACTCCGCCTCTGGGGACAGGGCTCAGCGAAAGCAGCAGAGGCCTGTCCAGACGCGAACGACTCTGTCTGACAGCTTTGAAGAGAGCAGTGGATCTCCCAACACGGAGGTTGAGATCTGAGAAGGGGCAGTCTGCCTGCTCAAGTGGGTCACTGACCCCTGAGTAGCCTAACTGGCAGACATCCCCCACTAGGGGCAGTCTGACACCCCACACCTCACAGGGTGGAGTACACCCCTGAGAGGAAGCTTCCAAAGCAAGAATCAGACAGGTGCACTCGCTGTTTAGCAATATTCTATCTTCTGCAACCTCTGCTGCTGATACCCAGGCAAACAGGGTCTGGAGTGGACCTCAAGCAATCTCCAACAGACCTATAGCTGAGGGTCCTGACTGTCAGAAGGAAAACTATCAAACAGGAAGGACACCTATATCAAAACCCCATCAGTACGTCACCATCATCAAAGACCAGAGACAGATAAAACCACAAAGATGGGGAAAAAGCAGGGCAGAAAAGCTGGAAATTCAAAAAATAAGAGCGCATCTCCTCCTGCAAAGGAGCACAGCCCATCGCCAGCAATGGATCAAAGCTGGTCAGAGAATGATTTTGATGAGATGAGAGAAGAAGGCTTCAGTCCATCAAACCTCTCAGAGCTAAAGGAGGAATTACGTACCCAGCGCAAAGAAACTAAAAATCTTGAAAAAAGAGTGGAAGAATTGACAGCTAGACTAATTAATGCGGAGAAGGTCATAAACGAAATGACAGAGATGAAAACCATGACACGAGAAATACGTGACAAATGCACGAGCTTCAGTAACCGACTCGATCAACTGGAAGAAAGAGTATCAGCGATGGAGGATCAAATGAATGAAATGAAGCGAGAAGAGAAACCAAAAGAAAAAAGAAGAAAAAGAAATGAACAAAGCCTGCAAGAAGTATGGGATTATGTAAAAAGACCAAATCTACGTCTGATTGGGGTGCCTGAAAGTGAGGGGGAAAATGGAACCAAATTGGAAAACACTCTACAGGATATCATCCAGGAGAACTTCCCCAACCTAGCAGGGCAGGCCAACATTCAAATTCAGGAAATACAGAGAACGCCACAAAGATACTCCTCAAGAAGAGCAACTCCAAGACACATAATTGCCAGATTCACCAAAGTTGAAATGAAGGAAAAAATCTTAAGGGCAGCCAGAGAGAAAGGTCGGGTTACCCACAAAGGGAAGCCCATCAGACTGACAGCAGATCTCTTGGCAGAAACTCTACATGCCAGAAGAGAGTGGGGGCCAATATTCAACGTTCTTAAAGAAAAGAATTTTAAACCCAGAATTTCATATCCAGCCAAACTAAGTTTCATCAGTGAAGGAGAAATAAAATTCTTTACAGATAAGCAAATGCTTAGAGATTTTGTCACCACCAGGCCTGCCTTACAAGAGACCCTGAAGGAAGCCCTAAACATGGAAAGGAACAACCGGTACCAGCCATTGCAAAAACATGCCAAAATGTAAAGACCATCGAGCCTAGGAAGAAACTGCATCAACTAATGAGCAAAATAACCAGTTAATATCATAATGGCAGGATCAAGATCACACATAACAATATTAACCTTAAATGTAAATGGACTAAATGCTCCAATTAAAAGACACAGACTGGCAAACTGGATAAAGAGTCAAGACCCATCAGTCTGCTGTCTTCAGGAGACCCATCTCACATGCAGAGACATACATAGGCTCAAAATAAAGGGATGGAGGAAGATCTACCAAGCAAATGGAGAACAAAAAAAAAGCAGGGGTTGCAATCCTAGTCTCTGATAAAACAGACTTCAAACCATCAAAGATCAAAAGAGACAAAGAAGGCCATTACATAATGGTAAAGGGATCAATTCAACAGGAAGAGCTAACTATCCTAAATATATATGCACCTAATACAGGAGCACCCAGATTCATAAAGCAAGTCCTTAGAGACTTACAAAGAGACTTAGACTCCCATACAATAATAATGGGAGACTTCAACACTCCACTGTCAACATTAGACAGATCAACGAGACAGAAGGTTAACACGGATATCCAGGAATTGAACTCATCTCTGCACCAAGCGGACCTAATAGACATCTATAGAACTCTCCACCCCAAGTCAACAGAATATACATTCTTCTCAGTACCACATCACACTTATTCCAAAATTGACCACATAATTGGAAGTAAAGCACTCCTCAGCAAATGTAAAAGAACAGAAATTATAACAAACTGTCTCTCTGACCACAGTGCAATCAAACTAGAACTCAGGACTAAGAAACTCAATCAAAACCGCTCAACTACATGGAAACTGAACAACCTGCTCCTGAATGACTACTGGGTACATAACGAAATGAAAGCAGAAATAAAGATGTTCTTTGAATCCAATGAGAACAAAGATACAACATACCAGAATCTCTGGGACACATTTAAAGCAGTGTGTAGAGGGAAATTTATAGCACTAAGTGCCCACAAGAGAAAGCAGGAAAGATCTAAAATTGACACTCTAACATCACAATTAAAAGAACTAGAGAGGCAAGAGCAAACACATTCAAAAGCTAGCAGAAGGCAAGAAATAACTAAGATCAGAGCAGAACTGAAGGAGATAGAGACACAAAAAACCCTCCAAAAAATCAATGAATCCAGGAGTTGGTTTTTTGAAAAGATCAACAAAATTGACAGACCACTATCAAGGCTAATAAAGAAGAAAAGAGAGAGGAATCAAATAGACGCAATAAAAAATGATAAAGGGGATATCACCACCGACCCCACAGAAATACAAACTACCATCAGAGAATACTATAAACACCTCTACGCAAATCAACTAGAAAATCTAGAAGAAATGGATAATTTCCTGGACACGTACACTCTTCCAAGACTAAACCAGGAAGAAGTTGAATCCCTGAATAGACCAATAGCAGCCTCTGAAATTGAGGCAACAATTAATAGCCTGCCCACCAAAAAAAGCCCAGGACCAGATGGATTCACAGCTGAATTCTACCAGAGGTACAAGGAGGAGCTGGTACCATTCCTTCTGAAACTATTCCAATCAATAGAAAAAGACGGAATCCTCCCTAACTCATTTTATGAGGCCAGCATCATCCTGATACCAAAGCCTGGCAGAGACACAACAAAAAAAGAGAATTTTAGACCAATCTCCCTGATGAACATCGATGCAAAAATCCTCAATAAAATACTGGCAAACCGGATTCAGCAGCACATCAAAAAGCTTATCCACCATGATCAAGTGGGCTTCATCCCTGGGATGCAAGGCTGGTTCAACATTCGCAAATCAATCAACGTAATCCAGCATATCAACAGAACCAAAGACAAGAACCACATGATTATCTCAATAGATGCAGAAAAGGCTTTTGACAAAATTCAACAGCCCTTCATGCTAAAAACGCTCAACAAATTCGGTATTGATGGAACGTACCTCAAAATAATAAGAGCTATTTATGACAAACCCACAGCTAATATCATACTGAATGGGCAAAAACTGGAAAAGTTCCCTTTGAAAACTGGCACAAGACAGGGATGCCCTCTCTCACCACTCCTATTCAACATAGTGTTGGAAGTTCTGGCTAGGGCAATCAGGCAAGAGAAAGAAATCAAGGGTCTCCAGTTAGGAAAAGAAGAAGTCAAATTGTCCCTGTTTGCAGATGACATGATTGTGTATTTAGAAAACCCCATCGTCTCAGCCCAAAATCTTCTTAAGCTGATAAGCAACTTCAGCAAAGTCTCAGGATACAAAATTAATGTGCAAAAATCACAAGCATTCTTATACACCAGTAACAGACAAGCAGAGAGCCAAATCAGGAATGAACTTCCATTCACAATTGCTTCAAAGAGAATAAAATACCTAGGAATCCAACTTACAAGGGATGTAAACGACCTCTTCAAGGAGAACTACAAACCACTGCTCAGTGAAATCAAAGAGGACACAAACAAATGGAAGAACATACCATGCTCATGGATAGGAAGAATCAATATCGTGAAAATGGCCATACTGCCCAAGGTTATTTATAGATTCAATGCCATCCCCATCAAGCTACCAATGAGTTTCTTCACAGAATTGGAAAAAACTGCTTTAAAGTTCATATGGAACCAAAAAAGAGCCCGCATTGCCAAGACAATCCTAAGTCAAAAGGACAAAGCCGGAGGCGTCACGCTACCTGACTTCAAACTATACTACAAGGCTACAGTAACCAAAACAGCATGGTACTGGTACCAAAACAGAGATATAGACCAATGGAACAGAACAGAGTCCTCAGAAATAATACCACACATCTACAGCCATCTGATCTTTGACAAACCTGAGAGAAACAAGAAATGGGGAAAGGATTCCCTATTTAATAAATGGTGCTGGGAAAATTGGCTAGCCATAAGTAGAAAGCTGAAACTGGATCCTTTCCTTACTCCTTATACGAAGATTAATTCAAGATGGATTAGAGACTTAAATGTTAGACCTAATACCATAAAAACCCTAGAAGAAAATCTAGGTAGTACCATTCAGGACATAGGCATGGGCAAGGACTTCATGTCTAAAACACCAAAAGCAACGGCAGCAAAAGCCAAAATTGACAAATGGGATCTCATTAAACTAAAGAGCTTCTGCACAGCAAAAGAAACTACCATCAGAGTGAACAGGCAACCTACAGAATGGGAGAAAATTTTTGCAATCTACTCATCTGACAAAGGGCTCATTTCCAGAATCTACAAAGAACTCAAGCCAATATACAAGAAAAAAACAAACAACCCCATCAAAAAGTGGGGAAAGGATATGAGCAGACATTTCTCAAAAGAAGACATTCATACAGCCAACAGACACATGAAAAAATGCTCATCATCACTGGCCATCAGAGAAATGCAAATCAAAACCACAATGAGATACCATCTCACACCAGTTAGAATGGCAATCATTAAAAAATCAGGAAACAACAGGTGTTGGAGAGGATGTGGAGAAATAGGAACACTTTTACACTGTTGGTGGGATTGTAAACTAGTTCAACCATTATGGAAAACAGTATGGCGATTCCTCAAGGATCTAGAACTAGATGTACCATATGACCCAGCCATCCCACTACTGGGTATATACCCAAAGGATTATAAATTATGCTACTACAAAGACACATGCACACGTATGTTTATTGCGGCACTATTCACAATAGCAAAGACTTGGAATCAACCCAAATGTCCATCAGTGACAGACTGGATTAAGAAAATGTGGCACATATACACCATGGAATACTATGCAGCCATAAAAAAGGATGAGTTTGCGTCCTTTATAGGGACATGGATGCAGCTGGAAACCATCATTCTTAGCAAACTGTCACAAGAAGAGAAAACCAAACACCGCATGTTCTCACTCATAGGTGGGAACTGAACAATGAGCTCACTTGGACTCAGGAAGGGGAACATCACACACTGGGGCCTATCATGGGGAGGGGGAAGGGGGGAGGGATCGCATTGGTGAGTTATAGCTGATATAAATGATGAATTGATGGGTGCTGACGAGTTGATGGGTGCAGCACACCAACATGGCACATGTATACATATGTAACAAACCTGCACGTTATGCACATGTACCCTAGAACTTAAAGTATAATAAAATAAATAAATAAATAAATAAATAAATTTTAAAACAAAAGTCAGGAAACAACAGATGCTGGAGAGGATGTGGGGAAATAGGAAAGCTTCTACACTGTTGGTGTGAGTGTAAACTAGTTCAACCATTGTGGAAGACAGTGTGGCAATTCCTCAAGGATCTAGAACTAGAAATACCATTTGACCCAGCAACCCCATTACTGGGTATATACCAAAAGGATTATAAATCATTCTACTATAAAGACACATGCACGTGTATGTTTATTACAGCACTATTCACAATAGCAGAGACTAGGAACCAACCCAAATGTCCACCAATGATAGACTGGATTAAGAAAATGTGGCACATATACACCGTGGATTACTATGCAGCCATAGAAAGGATGAGTTCATGTCCTTTGCAGGGACATGGATGCAGCTGGAAACCATCATTCTGAGCAAACTATCACAATGTCTGCTTTAGGATGGGAGGAAGATGGTTGGTGACAGGTCTTTACTGAGAAAACCAAACACCACATGTTCTCACTCATAGTTGGGAATTGAACAATGAGAACAATTGGACACAGGGCAGGGAACATCACACCCTGGGGCCTGTCATGGGATGGGGGACAGCGGGGGAGATAGCATTAGGAGAAATACCTAATGTAAATGATGAGTTAATGGGTGCAGCAAACCAACATGGCACATGTATACCTATGTAATACCCCTGCACGTTGTGCACATGTACTCTAGAACTTAAAGTATAATAAAAAGAAGTTAAAAAAAATTTTTAATGAAATAAAATAAAAATAAAGACCAGGCACCATCAAAGGCAGATAATGATAAGTTGGGTGCATGAAACCTAATAAGATACCTTGTCAAGGCTTCCTAGCCTCTCGCCCCAGCAAAAAGAAGAATGCCAAATTTTCCTTACTACAAAGATTACCAAAATAATAATAATTTTAAGTATATTTATTAACATGTAAAAATGCTCATGATTATATAAAGTGAAGAAAAGGCAACACAATCACATTTAATGTACACACTATTGCTAGATGTGTCTCAACCTCATAAACATTAACGTGAAAAAATGAATTTCTTAGCGTTTAGGAAATAGGATATCTACAAAGAAACAAGTTAAATGCACACACCAAAAAAATGTAAAATGCCATGTGGTTGTTGAGATTGCAGGTAATTTTTATTTTCTTCTTTTCACTTCCTGTATCTTCTTTGCCTATAATGGTATGTATTGCTCTAATAACAAAATTGTTTAAAAACTCCTTCCTGTGCACGAAGCACTTCTAGCTCCTCAAAAAAGTGATCTGACACTTTTAATCTCAAGCAAGCTGAAACAGAGCTTTTCCAGCCTGCTTTTGCACATAGGAAAGTATAAAGCTCAAAGGAGTTAGGTCACTTACCCAGTGTCACACATTGTGGTGTGTAAGCCCAGCCAAGACAGGCGTCTGGGGGTCCTGAAGGTCCTCTCCATGATAGCACCTAGTTTTGTGCCATTGCCTCAGCCCATGCACCCCCTAAAAGTAAGGCTCAAGATGAGCCAACCCCTTGCTCTTACCTCTGCCAGGCGGGAGTGCTTGTGGACATTCTCGCCTTTTTGCACGCTTGGAGCCAGCTGCTGCAGGACACCCCTGCTGCTTGTCAGTGCTCTTGTCAGCCGAGCAAACTTCCCCCAGCCTGAAGCAAGTGGAAGAGTGAAAAGACAGGGTCAACCACATCCCAAAGGTGCACAGACATTCACATTAGAAGTTATACTGTCAGAAACAGACACCCCCAATGCCCTCCTAAGCTCCCAACAGTCACTCTGCATCCCTGCAAGCAAGACCCACTGCTCAGAAAAGCACCTTGTGTGTCGCAATTTGCTTTTCCCCTGCACTTTCACTTCATCCTAATCATAGTTTGTGAAGCTGGTAGAGCAGGTTTTAGTACCATTTTACAAATAGGGAGACTAAGACACAGAGTGCCTGGGCAATGAGAGTCTAGAACATCTCTCCACTCTGGCCCAAGCTTTCTTCACCAGATAATACCAGGTAATTGAGATGGTTCTCTGATTTGGTAACTTGGCTCAGGCTGTTTCCAATCCGCAGGCTATCTGATCTTGCAGAAACAGCTGGTTCTGGGTTTTAAACAGACAAGCTAGTTCAATGGCCATTCTATGCATTACCTTCTCCAAGGCCAGAGGAGTAAGAAATGATTTCAACCCCTGGGGAGGTGGGGGGAAAGCAGTGGCAGATTTTAGTCTGCTTTAGGATGGGAGAAAGATGGTTGGTGACAGGTCTTTACTGAGAATCGAAGATGTCTGAGTGATCTTGACACCTTTTAAAGGCCCCCAAAGACAATTGTCCATTTCAACACTCAACAACCCATCTGTATCAAGGTTATGACCATGCAGTTGCCCCATGAGACCCTTGAAGTCCTGTCAGGATTCTCAAGACCAGCCTTGGGTTTTAGGAGCTCCAAAAACCCAGATGTGGGGTATATAGCAAATAAACCGAGCATGCAACTATTTTTACATTACAGCTAAAAGCAGGACTAGGTGATTTTATTTTTTTATATCCTTTAGAGTTTAGAAGCATTCAGCACCTTCCAGTAGAAATCTCATCTGCCAAATTTTACCCTGGAGCAACTTTCCAAGACAGAATCCAGAGGACAATGGTGTTAAGCAGAAGAATGTCCATATTTTATTTTTCTATACAACCTTTGAGAATCATAAACTGGATAAATTTTTGTCAATATAGTAAGAAGAGCAAATCAGCTCTTTTTTATCTCATTCCAGAAGTGCCAGGCTTCAATAAAAAGCCAGTAGTGCTTTCATCCACCCTGATGCCACGAAGCAGAAATGTGGAACCGCTGGGATTGGCTTGAAAAGATACACATAGTGGTTTGACTGTGGGTGTGCGGGGTATCCCACTAATGTTAACAGGAGGGGACAGCATGGACTCTGTAGGGGTCTTTGACATCTCCCCCAGTGTCAATGAATGTGCTATGGGAACTATGAACTAAGATTTTTTTAAAAGTCACTTTCAGAGGAAGGCTCTACTTTAGCTTAAAGTAAAGCTGAAACTGGATTCCCCAAAGCTTTTCGAGAAGAGCAGAGAGTTTATTTTTCAGTCAGTTGTGTATGTAAACATCAGCAAGGGCTCTGCACCCACCCTACCACCACCACCAGCGTGGTCTATATACTGTGAGAACAGTGATGAGAGGGAGCTGGCAGAGCAGGTGCCCCAAACCCCTTGGTTCATCACCTGATATAACATAAAAGAATAAAAAGGAATATCCCTGGACCTCTGGGCATTCCCCTAGACTCAGGATAGCCCCTCACTCTCTGGCCTAGTCCTGATTCTCTTTGCAAGAGTGGGTTCTTAAAAGAGTGGGCTCTCGGCTGGCTGAGCAAGGGCATGGGAAGGTGAGTGGGTGTTGAAAAGGAAATGGATGAACAGTGTGAAATTTGCATCACACTTCTACCCAGGATGGGCAGGAAGGAAGGAAATAAATTTTCTCCCAAGTTCCCAAACCCGTATTTTCTTTCCTACGCTATAGATACTTTATAATGGCAATCATGCCTCACCAGATGAAAAAACAGATTCATTCACTCATGTGTTAATTCTATAAACATAATTACTAGGTACTAGGCATGGTACTAGATACTAGAGATACTAACATGAATAAGACACAGATTCTGGCCTCAGAGAGCACACACACTAGCAGGGAAGACTGACAATTAAGAAATCATGACATAGTGAACTAAGTTCTATGACAGGGATGAGTACAGAATGCTATGGCCAAGACTGTCAAAAGAAGGCATATACCTAATCCAGGCTGGGGAGACAAAGCAGGTTTCCTGAAGGATATGGCACTAGAGCAAAGTTTTAAACAATGAGTAGGAATTAGGTAGACTTAAGGAAAGAAGACATCCCACACAGAAGGAACAGCACCTACAAAGGCAGAAAATTACAAAACAGGGTAATATGTCAGTGAAGAACAAGACATTCTGAATGGTTGGATGAAGGGCCATGGCTTATAAGTGGGAGGGGGATGCCAGGCATGTCCTGAGATGATGCTAAAGAGGTTGGTAGGGACCAAACCAAGAAGAACCTGGACAGTAAAAACCTACAAGGTAAGTTAAGAACCTTGAACTTCATCCTGAAACCCACCGAGAGCCACTGAAGGACTTTAAATGTGGTGAGGAGGGAGATACACATGCCAATTTGCATTTTAAATAAACAGAACAACAAAGTGGATAGTGGGCTGGAAAAAAAAAAAAAAAGACAGATAGAAGGTATGTCAGGACAACAGGCAAGAGACCATGTGGGCCTGGACCAATGCTGCGGCCTGGGCCAGGGGTCAAGGGGAGACTTGAGGGCAGCTACAGAGTCAGGACTCTGAAAAAAATAGCTATAGAGGAAAAGAAAAAGCTCCTGAGTTTCTGGTTTGGGTGACAACTGGGGTGACAGCTATTCAATGAGATTAAAAACATATGAAGAGCCAACCAATTTGGTGGAAGATAATACATACAATTTGGACCAACAATGTCCCTTACAGCAGACTCATCAGAAGAATCATTTCTGGAGAAAGTGAAACTCCTATTGTCTAAAAGGCCAAATGGGAGGGGACAACCCAAACCAAACTTAGCTCAAAATGGTCTTGCTCAGGGGAAGTCAGACAGTCACTTTCCACGTGATTCATTGTCGTCCTTCAAGGAAGGATACTGGCCTACCCCTAGCAGGCTTACTTGCTCCCTGTATTGAACCCCAACTTGCTTTAGGCAGGCATATATTAGATCATTGACTGTGCTTTACTGTTTTACTTGCTTACCTGCCTATGCCTTCTCCCAAATAGACTCAGAGGCTCTGTCTCAGGCATTTCCTTGTGTCCAGCACCTAGCACGAGGCCAGGCACCCAACAGGTGAATACAATAGGTGTACTGGACAAATAAAGAACAAATTTTTTTTCTCTCATCACCCTACTTCTGTCTGGGTTTGCAATAGATATAAGGTCCCAAAGGATAGGCAGCCCATTTCACAAACTCTCTTCAGTTTTAGGGGGTATTTCTGTGCCTCTCTTTTGCCAGGAATTTCTGCACCCACTCCTCCAATTATATCCCACTTGTAAGTTCAACACTGAATAGAGCTCAAATGAAGAAACCCCTGGCCCAGGATACTTCCAGTTCCATCACAAATGTCACCAGCAAGTTAGGCATGGCAGAGCTGTGGATGCCATGAGAAAATTGAAACCATACATAATCAGGAAAATGAGTGCGGAAGTGGGCAGGAGCAGAAGAGGAAGAGTATAGAGAGAAAAAAGACAAAAGGAAAGGAACACAGTACACAATCTAGCAATCAGCTAAAAGGTATTTACTGGGTCTTTTCTCCATTCTCAGGAATGGAGAAATGGCTTTTACCCTGTCTTGACCCAACAATGGCTGGTAGGTGTCAACTTAGCTGAGCCACCAGTAAACCTCAATCTTTCTTTTTCAGGCCAGAAGAGATGGTGCTGGGATGAGTTCGAATTCCAATTCCTCTGAGAGTAAGTCCAGGGGTACCAAAAAAGACAGAGGACAGCCTTGTCCTGAGATACAGGGTCAGAAATTCAGAGGAGTTGATAGCATAATCCAAACATCCAGCAGAGAATAGTGGATACAGGGTACAGCATGGAGAGTCAGTGTGGACCACTGCCTAAGCGTCCTCAAGTCTCCTCCCACAATCTTTTCCTTACCAATGTACAAAGAACCAAAAATCTAGAATGGCTTCTTCAAGCAGCAGTCACTAAATCGTCACTTTCCCATCAGCCTAACGGCAGAGACATAAATGTTACCATTGAAGAGGGGTGGGGCCTGCGACTTGTGTCTATTACTATTTCTCCCATGTCCAGCATGAAGATACATGGAGAAGGGTGAACAGTTACAAACAGTTTGCCAGAGCCTTCATCCTGCAGTATTCTAAATCTCTGGCTCTCAGAAACGTACTCCAAAGTTTTGCATTCTTTTTGTTGTCTGCATTTGGCTCAAGTTTAACTCTGAATTTAGAAGTAGACAAGTGAATCTTTGAAAATGAATTTGCTCCTTTAATATGAGATTAGTTGGTGGGATAATAGAGAAAACAAGAGGACTGACTCATCCTTTGGTGAGCAATGTAAAAAGAGAAAATTCTGAACTTTACACTCTAATTCTATACTCATTTGCCCAACCCTCCTGACTCAGAAGAGAGAATGTGACAGAAACATATCCCACAGCCTACTCCCAATTATCTATAACAAAAGAAAAAGCAAGAGATAAGGAACAAATGAAATCACTAGAGCATCACAGATTCTCATTTTAGGCAGGAATTCCTACCTACTCTCTCATTCAGCCTTTCAGCACACACACACACACACACACCAGAACTGTTAGCAAACAGCAAACCTAACTTGACTTTCATTCCCTGCTCCATGCCATCCGTGGGCACTATTTGTCAGAGAGTAAGAGAATTACTGTCAAAAGACAGAGAGCAAAGTGAAGATGAGGAAGTCAGAGGCCTACCTAGCTCATAAAAAGGACGGTGAGAACTGGTACACAAAATGACAGAGGGGCCTCTGGAAGCATTTCCAGGACCCACGCCCTCTGCCTGAGGCTCTGGGTAGAAGAGAAGTTACTTTGTGTCAGATCCTGAAATAGGCTACTGTCAATTCTCCCATGTGTTGGACCCTTTGCGGGTGACTTGTGGGAAAATTGGGGGCACAAACTGGCTTCTTGCATCACTATCAGGATGTACCCACCCCAGTCCCAAGTCCCCAAATTAGGTACTACATGATCTGAGAAAACAAAGTAATTTTAAAGACAATTTGAACATAACTGATTTAAAAGGCTAATATGGTGGTAGGAAAACATCCCATGGGGCTGTGCCAAAGAGCAATTATCTGGGAATTTTCTGGGGTTTTAGATTATCCACATTTCCATTCCATCTCCAAAGTGAATTCTAAACAAGCCTAAGTCAGCAAGACTCTTAAGACTCTTAATGGTGACTGAGGTGCTGTACTGAAAACCCAGCTGGTCTCCCGGAAAGAAGCTGCTGAGAGTACATCCAAGAAGAAATGTCAAGCCAGGAGAATAATCCAGCCACATGGGAGCATATTTTCTAGGATCTAGACTTGATCCCTGTAGCAAAAATTGCAGTTTATAGACTTAAAATAACAAGGCCTAGAGAATTATCATGTGCTTCCATCATAAACACACTAATATAAAGTTTGACTTGTCCTAAGCAGACCACCAAACCACAGTGGGCCAGGGGCACAATGACATGGCAAGTGGGAAGGTCTGAACATATCTGCCATGGCATTTGAAATTGACAGGCTTATAAAGCCATGTCTTTGAGGAGACATTTAGCGTGGTCTACTAGCAGGACTCCTACATCGAGGGCTAATGTGTGTGTGTGTGTCAAATTTTTATGAATCAAGCCAGAAGTTACTCCTATTTATTTCACTGACAAAAACAATTAATATCTGGTCTCCTCAGCTAAGAAGAAACAGAGTAAATGTGTGTGTATGTCCTCATGAGTGTCTGTAAGTATGTATATGTATATACCAAAACTCTTATCAACAAAGAAATGCATCATTGAGGCAGGTTAAATGAAGTGGAGCATTTTATTCCTGGAAAATAAACCTAAGTAAGTCTCACTACAGCACTCTGATTTATCCCTCTTTAGGTTTCATGAGCATCAAATGCAGGCACCTACATGCCAGGTACAGAGCATTCTGTTAGGTATGCTTTTCCTACTAAATAATAACAGCACATCACCTACGAATGTTCCGGTGGTAATAAAAAAAAAAACATTTTGATTCAACCGAATCACATGTCTTAAATTTTTAAGAGAAAAATTGCAAAAATAAATGTAAAAATATTCAATTGCCTTCAAAATACTACTTTTGAGTTTATTAGGTTAAAAAAGCAACTGACCTTTCTATATGGTAACAAGATGATACTTAATCATGAGTGAACCCACTGCCACGAAATAGCTACTGCACTGAGAAATCTTCAAATTAGGAACTAGAAATCGGGCAATCATGTATCTGTAAGCAAAGGGAGACTTCAGGTGGCTGAAACACTGGCTGAGAGACTTTGCATCTGCTGCAGTCTTAAAACCAAAAGGCAAGCTGAAATTGATTTAGTGAGCTATGAGACAGTTTTAAAAAAATAGGATGCACTGGTATTCACAATACTGTGCTCGGAACTCCATAAATGTGAGTGGCTAAATGTGCCAGGATTTTAAATACCCTCAGAGGACACAGCCCTTGAGAGAGCATCCACATAATGCTTTTTATTTCCTCCTATAATGCTCATTTAACCACAAAAATTTTGTCACACCAAAAATAATATGTCTCAGTTTAACTCTCCCCTGGACTCCACTCTCACCTCTTTGCTACATCTCAGAAAACCACAAGGAGCAGAGTTCTCCAGCAGAGCTGAAAAATCAACCACAGAGTCAGGTAGCACTGCAACATGAAAAAACTCCTAGCCTCTTGGTTATCTTGAGTGTAAGCTATGAATGAGGGATGTGAAAGAGGTTCTATGTCACCCCCTAATCCAAAACCTCTGGGACTAACATGCCATCTTTTTTATGTCCTGATGAGCTGAACCTCTTCAGGGATACAGTTGTTGCAGAAACCCTGAGCCATCTCCTTTCCTGGGTCCCCTATGTTATGCAAACAATACATGCATATGATATGGCTGAGATGAGTGCTAAAATCTGTGATCACACAGCTAATTAAATGACCCATATAGAAATGTTACTCAGGACCTGGCTTCACAGACTTAATCAACCACAGATGCAAAGATGTGCTAAAGTCTGCTTTAACAATCTTGAAGTGCTAGAATTCAGTCAAATCTAAGGAAGTTTATATATAAAGCAGATAAATGTAGCCATAGACCACCCCATTTGTATGACTGACATTTGTTATGTGAAAACTTAAAAAGATTCTGATGATACTAGAGTTGCCAAACTATCTTCTTCTGCCTAACTAATGTCGGAAAGGGTTAATTATTAAACGTATGAAATTGATTGAAATGCTTTCCTAAACAAAGTGTTTTTTCTCCCCTTCTCCTCCCTGGATACACTCCAGAACGACACAGTGCTTTGCTCCATACAAATTAAAGTTAGAATCTTGAGGTTTGTAAAGTGATTGCCTTGACAACCTCAAATTCTCTGTAATGAGAGCCACACTGAAGACAAAAAAGGCATAAATGTATCTGTACAAGTGAGAATTACAAACCTTTACATGAATCATCCTCAATTGGCTGTTTGAAAGCTGTTATGTCACTGAAAGTGCAAAGAAATAAAACCACTTTATCCTGTTCGTTTCGAATTGGAGCAATTTTCACAAAGAACCACACAGGTGTCCCTGAAAGGAATATCAAAAGGTTGGTCAGTAATTTGCATTCTCATTTGAGGGGCTATGGAAGCAAAGACTTGGGAATGAATAGGTACAAATATTAATTCATTTTTCAAATGGTCTTATTCCTTCAAGTCCTGGGTTATCATCACACCATAAGGTTTTTTTCTTGCTGGAATAAAAACTTTCACAGTGACTATTCAGTAAGGGGTTTCTCCTGTTCAACTAATTTTCTAAGTGCAGATCTCTCAACTTGTGAAACAATTAGGAAATAGTTTGAAAACCCCACCTGATCTTATGGAAGAAACTTAGGTACAAAGACCTAAAGACTTACCTTAGACCACATAGTCGACAGTAAAGAGTAGGGGCCAAGACAGGCCCTGCAACCATGACCAGCAGACCATGCCAACTCAAATTTCAAACTTCATCCATTGCTAAAGGATCCCAGGGTCAAAATCCAGTTTAGGAATCCACCAATTTGACTCATATGACCAATCACACATAGGCCAGAAACTATATTTCTTTTTTTTTTTTTTAGACTCCTAGGCCAGAGTACAATGGTGCAGTCTCGGCTCACTGTAACCTCTGCCTCCCAGATTCAAGTGATTCTCCTGCCTCAGCCTCCCAAGGTAGCTGGGATTACAGGCACCCACCACCACGCCCAGGTAATTTTTGTATTTTTAGTAGAGGCGGCCAGGGTTGTCTCAAACTCTCAACCTCCAATGATCCGCCCACCTTGGCCTCCCACAGTGCTGGGATTACAGGCATGAGCCACTGTGTTCAGCCCAGAAACTATATTTCTACATCCCTCTCCTTAAAATGAAAATCTAAGAGATCCAATACAATGGTAAATGACAAGCCATTGAAGAAGGAAAGGAACACCACAATGATTCCCCCGTACAAAGCTCTCCAGAAAAGGAGGATTCCAAGCAGTTTTGGGCTTCGATCACATTAGTGCCATAGGAAGCTCAATGAATGTGTTTCAATATCAATCCTTGTTCCTGAGGTACAGTGGAGGATAAATAAGTTCTTCCTAGGCTCTGTCTTCATTCACAGAAGGAGGTAGGCAGGGCTATTCTGACTGGCTTTTTGGAGAGGGTACCCACTCAGGTATCAACAGTCAAATATCTGCATAGTCACTCGCTGGCTTCCCAAAAATAATTAAGGAAAATAAATAAACATTTTCTAGCCACAGAAGACATCACAGCAAGAAGCACCAATTTATTCTATGATACAAAATTAAATGAGACACAAAGCAATCTTATGTTCTTTTCTTCCTAGTTCTTATTATTCCGATTCCTACAATAGCATCTAGAAGAACTGAATAACTATTTGTTGAATTTTGCATTACTGGCATAATACTTAGCATACTATTTTATAACCATTTGCAAATCAAAATAAAGTAGCTATTTCCCCATGCTAAGTAATAGTTTCCTATGTAGCCAGCACTGTGCTCAGCATTTTACATATATTATTTTGTGAGACAGAGAGCAGACAACTCACTGAATCTTGGAGATGAAAATAGATCCTCAAGAGGTCACCTGGCTTTCTCTGTCCACAATCACATCAAACTACTGTACACCAGGGACAGACAGACATCTCTGATTAACATTAGGCTTAGTTAGCCAATCTAGCTTGACAACAACTGCTTTAGAGGTTTAACTATACCACCTATTCACATGTCAGTAGTAATAACCCTGAAATGCACAAACAGGCAGCAAGTAGATCCAATGGAAATGTGTTCTCCTTAAATCTTGATTATCTATGTATTCCTCTATAGTTAATAGAGGAATCTATTAACTATAGAGGAATCTTTCCATTCTCTTTGTGTAACTTTCAGCTGCCAGTTTCTAGGTGTTCTGCAAATATCAACAGATTATAATGTCACCTTAAGAAGTGTTTTGAAAGAAAATTCTACCATATAAAAATCACAAATAGCATTTCAAAGTTAAGAATATGACCTTTGAATTGTTCACTGTTTTTGGAAGTATGTCTTACTATTCCTCCCAGTTTTTTCTCAGAATCTGCAGGATTTAAAACCATTTTCAATTAAGCAACAGAAAACTCAAAGTGTCACAGCAATTACGCTTATATCCTCACAGCTCTCAATTGTACCCTCTCTGTTAAGGCAAAAACACAAATCAGAAAAAAAAATTTTTGCTCTAAAAAAAAATTTAAGCATTTTTTCAGATGATAAACCAGAAAATACCACTAATTACTCCCCACTTAATAGGTGAATTTGTTTAAACTGTGTCTCTCTGTTGCCCAGGCTGGAGCACATTGTGTGTGGGTTCCTGTCATCTGATTTACTACTAATTTGACAAATGTATTACTAATTTGACCAATTAGTAATAAATCAGGTGACAGGAACCTACTCATGATGCCTACTCCTAGAATCTCCAGAACCCTCCCCTCCCAGCTACAGCCCTGCAGCCCATCACTGCACTGCACGGCCTGAGCCTGATGCCTGGGAACTTGCTCATTCTTCATGTTTCATTTATGACTACAGGCGTGGATGACACTAAGCCACATCTCCAAGATCATGAAAACCATTTTATTAGTTGTATTGGGAGGTCTTTTTCATTTGTCCACAGTTCAAGCTTATCATGAATGAACTCTCCCCACTTAACAGGTCCATTTGTTTAAAGTGTGTCTCTCTGTCACCCAGGCCGTAGTACAGTTGCATGATCTTGGCTCACTGCAACCTCCACGTCCTGGATTCAAGAGATTCCCCTGCCTCAGCCTCCTGGGTAGCTGGGACTACAGGTGCATGCCACCACACCTGGCTAATTTTTGTATTGTTGGTAGAGATGGGGTTTCACATGTTGGCCAGGCTGGTCTCGAACTCCTGACCTCAGGTGATTCTCCTGCCTCAGCCTCCCAAAGTGCTGGGATTACAGGTGTGAGCCACTGCACCCAGCCATGTTCCCTAAATAAACACATACTACTCTGACCATTCCTTTTCAGTATCTAAATATATATCTTATAACAAAAATTCATACAATCAGGACATACTGCCTTAGCGTTCATCTTGAGCTAAATATAGGGACTTTTTAAGGGAAAGGACCTCCTTTTTCCTGATCTGGTGTTTCTCTGTGGAAGAACATCTTGCAGTGTAACACTCTGGGCCTTTTTTCTGGGTTGGTTGGTAATATGGGAGACAAGAGCTGGATATGTGTAGCTTGGCCCCTTCTCTGCTTTGCTCCCCTACCCTATAAAGGGGGAAAGGCAAAAGGCAGGAAGGATGGCTGGTAAGAGGAAAAGCCTGCAGTTCTCCAGTACTACCTGTGACTTGCAGGTAACTCTGTCTGATTCTAGGTTTCACTTTTAGAAACTCACTTGCCCACAGGTATAAACTACATTCCCCAGGATCAGCTCCATTAGTCACAAAAGTGATGTCTTATCCTCTATTGCAGCAGTCCCCAACCTTTTCAGCACCAGGGACCAGTTTCATGGAAGACAATTTTTCCATGGACCAGGGTGGGGGAATGATTTCAAGATTAAACTGTTCCACCTCAGATCATCAGGCATTAGATTCTCATAAGGAGCAGGCAACCTCACATACACAGTTCACAATAGGGTTCGCGCTTCTATGATAATCTAATGCCACCGCTGATCTGATAGGAGGTGGAGCTCAGGTGGTAATGCTCGCTCGGCTGCCACTCACCTCCTGCTATATGGCCCAGTTCCTAACAGGCCGCGGACTGGTAGCAGTCTGTGGCCTGGGGACTGGGGACCCCTGCTATATTGACCTGATTCCTTTATCTCTCAATTGGTTCCGATCATGGACAGGGAAGTTAAGTGTTATGTACTGGCCCCCTCAAAGCTTAACAGCTAAGGACTGTTTCTTTAAATAGATCATAATACACTCTAAGGGTGAGAGACCTGATCTACTTCCTCTGTCTTACCACCCGGCACCCCTACTTCCTGGCATTCAATATAGTATTATGGACAGGGTCACGTGAAGCCATTGCATCACTCCACTCCAGGGTGTGCCGTCATGGAGTTGCACAACAGCCTTGGTGGGGTAGATGCTCTAGGAATGCTAAATTTAAAAAAATAAATCCTACACCCAGTGTTTTCAGTCCCAAATTATCACTACCCAAACAGTCTAGGAAAGCGAGTAAGAATGGGCTTAAATTTTCATTTCTGGAATTCTTTCAGAAGACAAAGTAAGTCCCTCCTAGGTGGTACGGAACACTATTTCAACCTTTTCCACTTAACAGCAAAGGATTTTTATTTAATGAAATATAACTTAAAGATTTAATATGTGAAACAGTTGCTTCAAGTGAACGTGAACCATCTGGAACCTGGACCCCACTCAAGCCAGTTTCCCTTCTACCCTCCGAGGATATTCAGGAATCCTTTGGCTCCATTCAGACATTGACTTTCCTGCAGACAGAACTTGGAGCAAGCAGCCTACGGGGGTCTCTCCTAGAACCCAAATTCTGCAGCAGAATCCATTCCATCAAGATGCTAGAGAGGCAATAAATGCAAATATTCATATACATACATAAAAAATCAGGAAGAAGTTAAATTTCTGCCTCCTTACCCAAGTGTCTACTATGGAAAAACTGAGAAAAGTAAGCATTTGATGTCCTACTGCAAAAAGGACAAAGTGTCAATGTTAAATCCTTTATTAAAGAAAGATCTATGTACAAACCCAGGAACAACAAAGCACCTGACAACCCTACTGATGGCAGAGGCTGCTGCTGCTGCTGGGTAGGAGGCTCTTTCCAAGATGAGGATGTCCAATGGGAGGGCAGTTCCAGGTCAGCCTTTTTAGATCACTCTGATTTTCATCCCTTATGTAGCTCCCTTAGGTCATGTAGTAATGAACCTGACAACCTAACCTGGCTTTGAGGCTCCTCAGCCTTGGCAGTCACATAACAAAACAGCAAGGCTCAGATATATGAGAGAATTTTTGGCCTCCATCAATCTTCTTTCTACCCTGGACTTCCTCCCAAGTACTCTCTGTAATCAGGTATCTGGGCATCCAGACCATATTCCACAGCAATGGAACAGACCAAGCCACTGTGATTGGCTTTTGGGAAGGGCTGCACTCTAATAGGTCCAGAAATTAGACTTGGGGATGGCAGCCTGCGCCGGGAAATAGGACAATTGGTCTGGGGTCAACTTTATGGAGATGAATTACAAGTACAGAGAGGATGAGACAGCACCAGAGAAATGTAATGGCCACCGGCCATTAGAACATCTGCTACTGAGTCCCAAGCCCTGAGTTTGAGCCCTTTATCTTCAGTTATTAGGAACCTTGGCCGCATCAGTTTAACTTCTCTCACCATCAGACTCTTCATTTGTAAAATGGGGATAACAGTTACTTAAAATAACGTAAAAATACCCACATGTCTGATACAAAGGTGTCTAAAACTATCACTTCCTTTCTTTTTTATTTATTTATTTATTTTTTTTTTTTTTGAGACAGTCTCACTCTATTGCCTAGGCTAGAGTGCAGTGGCGCAATCTCAGCTCACTGCAACTTCCGCCTCCTGGGTTCAAGCGATTATCCTGCCTCAGCCTCCTGAGTAGCTGGGATTACAGGTGCCCACCGCCGCACCGGCTAATTTCTGTATTTTTAGTAGAGATGGGTTTTTGCCATGTTGGCCAAGCTAGTCTTGAACTCCTGACCTCATGTGATCTGCCCGCCTCGGCCTCCCAAAGTGCTATGATTACAGGCGTGAGCCACCATGCCTGGCCCCAAAACTATCACTTTCCTTTCTTCTTTCCTTTTAAATTTCTCACCTATAAGACGGAAATGCGCAACCTCATTTCACATGGCTGTTTGAATGACTTAAAAACAGGAAGTATTTCAAAGTGTTTAACAAAACTCTGAAGCTGCCTCTGCCTGTTTTGAGGGAAGAGGGTCAGTCTCATATAACAAGGGCAAAACTAGGAAAATCAATACTTAAGCCTCAACGTAATTAAAATTGCATGATAAGCATAAAACAAGACCTAAATAAATGGAGAGAGTTAAATTGTTTGTAGATAAGATTCCATTTTATAAGACGTCAAAGCTCTCCCTCTAATATATATATATATAAAACGCAATTTCAATCATGTTTTTGTATTTGTTTTTCTCTGACTCTGATGAATTAAAATTCAATTCAAACAGAAAAATTAAGGTGTACGCATGGCCAAGAAATATTTGAAATTATTAGAAAGAAAAATAATAACAGGGACTGCCTACTACAGTAATTAAGAGTCACTGGCACAGGCCTCAAAAGAAAAACAATAAAAATAATATTCACTGAGTACTTACAATGGGGTCAGACTCTGAAACATTGTGGTTTACTTCTCACAATGACTCTATACCGTAGAATAGCTACTATGATATTGTTCCCATTTCAAATGTGGGAATCCAAGTTTGAAACTGGATTTTCAACTCACATAGCTAATAAATTACTTGAGGGTTTCTAGAGAAGAAGACGGAAACAAATCCACATATGTGTGAGACCTTAGCATATAAAGAAAAGGGCATTTCAAATCAGAAAGGAAGAGCTGGATTATTTAATAAATAGTAATGGGATAGCTGAATAAGCAATGTGGAAAATAAGTTAGATTGTTGCTTCACATAATATATAAAAATAAATTCCAAGTGGTTTGACATTCTAAATATTTTAACACAACTATAAAGGTACCAAAAGGAAAAACGGAGGCATATTTTTATTGTTTAGGTAAGGAGAACTTCCTAAGCATTATATAAAACTCGGAACCATAAAGGAAAACATTGACACAAAACTTGTTCACTTCTAAATGGTTTAAAAAAAAAAAAAAAAGTTTAAGAAGTTAAAAGAAAAAATGTTTGGAGAAAAATGTTTTTCAATATGTCTATGATTTACGATCAACATTCATTACATATAAGCAGCTCCTACCATTGAATACATAAAAGATAACCCATTCAGCAAATAAGCAAAATATGATTGCTTTGCCTATTAGATTTGTCTCCACCACTAGACTGTAACCTCCTCAAAGGCAGAGTCTGTTTCTTACATCTATATCTCTGTGGCCCACTGGGTCTGGCACAGTGCTGAGCCTACAGTAGGTAATCAGTGTGTACTTGGCCAGCAGCTTCTCCTTGCTGGCTCAGCAGAAATGCTGTCAGATGCCTTTCCCTGGGCTTCTCTGAGTGGGAAGCTGATTCAGAGCTCCCAGATTCCAGGCCACCAGCCACACCACAAACTGTAGAGTCACACATTGGGGAGTGCTGTCCAGAGGATGTACTGACTGCTTTTATTCAGGGTTAGTACTTCTGGATTTTCTTGTTTGAAAAATTGAAAAATTAATTGAGTAGCACAGGAGTGAACACATGAATATTTACTGAATGACTTCATTAATGACGACTGTCATTGATGTAAGAAAATCAGGCCAGGCATGGTGGCTTATGCCTGTAATCTCGACCTGCAAGGTAGAGATGGGTGGATGACTTGAGCTAAGGAGGTGAAGACCAGCCTGGCCAACATGGTGAAATCCCAATTCTACAAAAATACCAAAAAAATTAGCTGAGCATGATGGTACCTGCCTATAGTCCCAGGTACTTGGGTGGCTGGAGCCTGGGATGCAGAGGTTGCAGTGAGGTGAGATCGCACCACCGAAAGAAGAAAGAAAGGGAAGGGAAGGGAAGGGAAGGGAAGGGAAGGGAAGGGAAGGGGAAGGGGAAGGGGAAGGAAAGAAAGGAAGGAAGGAATGGAAAGAAGGAAGGAAAGAAAGAAAGGAAGGAAAGAAAAAAAGGGAAGAAAGGAAAGAAAGGAAGAAAGGAAGGAAAGAAAGGAAGGAAGGAAGGAAAGAAAGAAAGGAAGGAAGGAAAGGAAGAAAAGAAAGAAAGAGAAAGAGAGAGAGGGAGGGAGGGAAATCATACAGCATACTAAACATTAGGCAAGTAACAATACGAAATATATAGCACTTCAGAAATGCCAGGTTTTCCGAATAGCCAATAGATAGAAATCTCTCAAATAATCCATCCTTCAACATATGTAATGGTATTCCACTCATTCCAAACCACACCATGAAGCCTTCTGCTAATTACTCTCAACTCCCCAAAAGATAGGACAAATATTAATGCTTGTCAAAAGAAGATCCTGTCAGGCCTCTGAGCCCAAGCCAAGCCATCGCATCCCCTGTGACTTGCATGTATATGACCAGATGGCCTGAAGTAACTGAAGAATCACAAAAGAAGTGCAAATGCCCTGCCCCGCCTTAACTGATGACATTCCACCACAAAAGAAGTGAAAATGGCCGGTCCTTGCCTTAAACAATGACATTATCTTGTGAAATTCCTTTTCCTGGCTCATCCTGGCTCAAAAAGCTCCCTCACTGAGCACCTTGTGACCCCCACTCCTGCCCACCAGAAAACAACCCCCCCCTTGACTGTAATTTTCCTTTACCTACCCAAATCCTATAAAATGGCCCCACCCTTATCTCCCTTCGCTGACTCTCTTTTCAGACTCAGCCCACCTGCACCCAGGTAAAATAAACAGCCATGTTGCGCACACAAAGCCTGTTTGATGGTCTCTTCACACAGACGCGCATGACAGATACTTTCTACAAAGTTGTCCTTGCAAACCCTAGAGAATGAGACTGGGAAAAAAAGAACTAAAACAAAGTATTAAAAGCTTGTAAAAATGAGTGGGAAAATCCCTTTAATTAAATAGGATATATAGGCAAAGAATCCGAACAATTAACATTTAAAAGGGTAATTTTAAATGGATAATAAATAGGAAAAAAATACTTCAATCTCACTAGCATTAAAAAGCTCATTAAACAAAAAAATTGTGGGCAATTTGACAATTTAAAAGTTATACTATTCAATGCTGGTGAGGCATAATGAGTCAGACACTCACATTCTGTATGAGGACTTGGAAAGGGGTTCAGTTCTTCTGGAAAGCTATTTGGCAAAATGTCTCAGAAACCTTAGTTCACATTCCTTGGCACAGCAATTCTCAACTTCTAGGAAATATTTAATAATGTCAACAAAATATCTTTGTATAACAATTTTTACCTCAGCATTGTTTTTAATAATGAAAATTGAGCCTGATAAATATCTAATAATAGAGGAAACATTAATAAAATTCTTTCTAAATTATATTTATGAGGAATTTTAATAATGGGGATATTTTTGTGATAAAGACTAAATAAACATATGTTTTTTAAATTGCATACATGTCGAAATCTCCATTACGTAAAATGTACACAGACAAAAACAAAAAGGAAACACATCAAAAAGTTAATAGTATAATAGTACTTCTCTGAGTCTGTTGGGTTTTTTTTTCTTTAAATTTTTTGCATGCATTCATCATGGTAAAAATACATTAATTTAAAAATCAGAGAAAAAATATGCTTTAAGATAGCGGTATTTCACTTTTTAAAATCTCAACAAGAAGAAGTTTTACTTCATGGAACTCTATATTGCTTTAAAATGCTGAATGTTTTACTCTATTGAACAGCGAAGTTTGAAAGTAGAAGCAAACTCTACCTCCACAACGTGAAAAGAAACATGAAACCCTCCTTCCTCCCCTCCACCCCATTTCCGTTACCAGGGGACTCCTCTCTTCCTGCTCACTCCCCGGCTCTGATGCCCTCACTTTGCATCACAACATGTTGTTTCTCTCCTTTCTTGGTAAATATCAGGTTCCTTTCAGAGTAACTCAGCGAACATTCACCTCCTCACTCCTCACCTCCTCACTCCTCAATGCCGGCTCCCAGCCAGACACTAGCAAGTTTTACTTCAGGTTAAATGATGAGTTCCTGACTGGAATGCGGGGATTCCTACTTCCTGGGCTCTGCCTGGGGTTCCCAAACTAAGGGAGGAGCCCATCACAGGACACCAATGACAAAGGCCCTGCGCTCGTCTCCTCCATAGCCCCCTGGACATCTGTCAGTTTGAATGCCTCTTCCAGGCATTCGCTGGCCTGACCAGGCCACTATCATTTTGCTGTCAGAGGGATTCCTAACAGCTCCTCTACCTCCTGCTCACTAAGTTCTATTCCATCTCCACGCTCTAGCTGGAGGCATATTCCTTTTCATTTCTTTTTTAGAAGGGTTTTGCTATGTTTCCCAAATACAAACTTCTGGGCTCAAACGATCCTCCCCACTCAGCCTCTGAGTAGCTGGGATTACAGGCGTGAGCCACCACCCCTCAGCTTTGAGCCATCTTTCTAAAATGGAATCTGATGACATACTTACCCTGCTTAAAAATCCCTCAACACCCCTCACCTCCACCGCCTTCTCTACCACTGCCACTTTTAAGACAGATTCTAAACTCTTTAATTTGGCTGTGTGACTGGCCCTTCCTAGCCTCACCAACCTCATATTACTTCTCATGTATTTATATATTTATATATATATACACACACACACACACACAGACAGACACACACACACATTTTGGAGACAGAGTCTCTGTCACCCAGGCTGAAGAGCAGTGGCACAATCTCAGCTCACTGCAACCTCTGCCTCTGGAGTTCGAGCAATTCTCCTGCCTCACCCTCCCAAGTAGCTGGGATTACAGGCGCCCGCCACCACACCCAGCTAATTTTTGTATTTTTAGTAGATGGGATTTCACCATGTTGGCCAAGCTGGTCTTGAACTCCTGACCTCAAGTGATTCACCCACTTCGGCCTCCCAAAGTACTGGGATTATAGGCATGAGCCACTGCGCCTGGCCCTTCATCTATTCATATATTTATTTACTCCATGAGTTTGGGTGGAGCACTTTCTATGTGTCAGGCACTGGGCTGGGTGCAAGGGGTAGAGCTCTGAAAGAGATGCACCCTATTGGCATGGAAGTCAGTCTTCACTGCAGCTCATTCTGTCCTTGCTACTCCAAGTGTGATCTGTTTCTTGTTGCTATCTGGAATTGCAGCATCGGTATCACCTGGAAGCAGAACCTCAGCTCCTTTGCTAGACCCTCGGCATAGAAATACACATTTCCATTCACTGGTGAGTTCTTATGCATGTCAAAGCTTAAGAAGTATGGGTTTGTGTCTCTTGAACCCTCAGTGCTCTCTCTCTGCTGCAGCACTCTTCACATGCATTCAGCCTGGGATATTCTTGGCCCTGATCTTTGTCTAACTCCCTTCTATCCTTCCAGTTTCTGCATGGCACTTAATGTCTGTTACGAAGACTTCCTTCCCTGACCCCCTAAGTTGGAGTCGTGAGCCACCTATGTGGTGTCACCATCAAAGCACTTATGGCTCTGTTCCGTGGATGCTGCCCCTTCCCCTACAGATGCTGTAAGAGCAGACACTGTGTCTATCTTTTCATATTTGCATCCCTAGCAGCAAGCCTACTGTCTGACATAGGGTAGTGGATCAATAAAAGGCTATTGGAAAAAATACATACACAGTGAGAGAATCCAGTGCAACTGTATAATTTCCAGGCTTAACAAATAAGTTAAAGGTTCTTAATTCCTCAAGAGAGGGTGGGATTTGGAGGTAGTGGGCAGGTCCTAGGAAGAAAACAACATTATCTGCATCGTTTCCTTAGTTTCATGGTTCATGTTGTATGTACAAGTTTAGCTTTATCCAGAGCCCCTACTGACCCACTAGGCATCTTTGTGTGAATTAGAAAGAGAAACTCCTTCCTCAGCAGATGCAATTCCAGACCATGGTCCATGGAGAACTAAGCAAGCAAATCACAAGTTGGTTTCCACTTCCCCCTAAGCAGGGTATAGCCTGTACGACCTTATGTGTTAGCCCTGCCTTGTACCCACAATAAAACTGAGAATGGCCATGGGGCAAACAGTGGAAACTAGTCCTGGTGCTACATGACCTCAGATGAGGAATCAACTTTCAGCTGTGCCTATTTCACAGCACTTAAAGAATCCACATTTAAAAATACAGTCATGCCTTACACAAAGTTTATTTTCTAAAGGTAAAAGCTAGGGTGAAAATTGTATATGATCATAATTACTCTTGAAAATGCTTTAATATCACCCATAAAGGAGAGCCTGATGCCCAGGTTGATATGCCACTTTGGAGACTATCAATAAACCTACCACAAACTTCAGGGAGGGAAGAAATGCTGATTCTTTGGTAGGCCATCATTTGATCTAGTTGGTTTACCTGGGTAGTTCATGTCTACCTAAAGTACAGAACTTCAAATATCAGAATCAATCACTTTCAGCATAGTGAGATACTCATAATACAGGATCTTCAGCCCCAGAGACAGCTAGGAAAAGGCAGATTGCCCTGTCGCATCTCAGACTCCCTCTGGGGCACATGCTCACTGAAACCAATGGCAAGTGAATCATTAGTGCTGCCAAAGTGGTAAACTTTTAACTTATTCCATTAGCTTATGACCCATGTGCAGAACACGTCTTTCCACTGTTGGTATGCTTCTGGTAAGAGCTGTTGCTTTGAGTTGAGTCGTGTTTCCCCCATAGTGGAAACACTGGCATACAGCCCTTCACAGTCTTTCCCTTCATTCCTCTCCTAGCTAATAGTGGGGTGGGAACTAGATCTGCCAGCAGAGGGAGTGAACTGGAGCAAGGCAACAACTCCAGTGTGAAAGCTTTGGTAACAACCCTCTCGGGCTTGTGGACGGACGGCCAGTGCTAATCTCTCAGACCAGTATCGGCACAGACCACCAAGCAAACAGTAATCTCAGTCCAGATTACTCAGACCTACTCCAATACCCCAGACCTGAAAAAAGTCCCAGCTGCTCCCAGATAAAAACAACACATACCCTTTACTTTCCAGGGCAAAACATATCACTCAAACCTAAATGCCACCAAATTAAACAGTTATCCTCATGTGCCATAAGGACCACCCTGGAATTGTTCAACTGAATCAATTTCCTACCAGTCAATCCTACATATAAGAAACAGGACTTCTTACAAAACTAGTGTTTTTAAAAAACAGAAACAAACCACTATTAACACCCATGCAGCCTTGCTAGGCCCATATACCCTACTTTCTCTACTTCTAATACAGCTAATCTCCAACAGGAAACCTCCTAAGGGAAGAGCAAGTTTTATACTTCTGTATGGCTATTGACCTAAAACCTCATTAACATACTTTGTGGAAGTAATTGTAGCCACAAACAAATACAAATTAACAACGTATTGCTCTTAATACTAGGGACAAACTTTTATTTAGAAGCTCTTAATTAGGCACCCACTGTGTTACTTGTGCTAAGCGCTGTAGAAGATAGATATAAAGATGAACTGGACAGAATTTCTGTCCCATCTTGACCCTCCCTTTTTAAAAAGTCTACAAGTGCCTTAAGCTAGCAACTCACCATATGTAAACCAGTAGGAAAAAACACTAACTCTGAGCAACAACAATATAGATGAAGAAGTCTTAATTAGTGACAAGAACCTCATCAAATGTTCCTGTGAGAAACAGTGTAACTGATCAATCTGTATCATTCATCCCAACATACACAATGGCTTCAAGTAACAGCATTTACCTGATGGGAGAGAAGAAAAACCAAGACAGCAACAGAGGAAAAGGAGATATTTTACTATTTCAAACACATACAAAGGTATAGTTCAGAACGATCTCAATACTCACTGTTCTTCTTGTACATTAAAATTTCAAAGGAATTCATCTCATAGTTCTCAAATGTTTGCCGCACTTTTTCAATCGTGTCTTTATCAGTCAGCTCCCCATACATAAAACTGCAAACAACCAAAGAACTCAAGTTAGATTAACGAGTATTCATTATTCTACAACCGTATGTTAAATATCTGTTCTATATTCAGCACTGTGCTATGTACTGTGGAACACACACACACACAATGAAAACATTAACTGACTCAAAAAAATTTACTGATTCAACTCTGAATAAGACTTTTTTCATTGCCTCCAAAAAACTAACAGTCTAATGAGAGATACACACCATAAAACAGTACATCAGGAAACAGTGGATTAGAGAACAGTGTGATCACTGCCACAATGGCAAGCACACATAATAAATTACAGAACACACAGAATAGGCACAGTGCACTCCCTAGTTGATCAGAGAATGCTTCCCAGAAGTAAGGACAATTAAGTCTAAGGGGCAGGAAGGAGGGGAAATGGCTGAGAGAAAGAAGGAGAAAAACATTCCAAACAAAAGACAAGCAACTGCAAAGGCACAAAGGTGACAGTCAGATTAATTCCAGACCCTGATTATAGTTCATTTCAGTATGATTGAAACATAGACAATGAGAGGGAAATTTGCAACAGATAATACAGAGAAGTAAACAGAGGCAAGATCATGGAGTAGACCACGGCATTATAAGCCCTGGGAAGTAATTTAATCTTTATCTTGAAAGCAATGGGAGCACACGGGAGGGTTTTAAGCAAAGGAGAAACATATCAGATTTCATTTTAGAAATACAACTCTGGGAGACTTCCTGGTAAAGATGGCTGGGTAAGTTTAGACCATAGATTTTTTTCCTTTTCTAGTTCTCAGCAAAATAAATTCATTTATTTAAATGTACATGTAATGTATTAGAGAAAATCTCAGAAGAGTAGAAGGTCTACCTACTAACACTAGTTCTCACCAGAAGCAAGAAAAGCACCAGACTGTCTATTTACCTGGGCCCCAGACTGAATCTGGTCTAAAAATTATGGTTTGTCCCTCTGGGAACAGGATATACTTCCAATTAAGTAGAATGAATAATGGCACAGGAGACTAACAAAATGCCAGAGGAGGGGGGAGAAAGCATCTTTCAATGGGGCTGGAATGTCCAGTTCTCTGACAAAGGTTGCCCATGGGCCCAGAAAGCATTTCCCCTGCCCACCCCAGGCCTTCAGACTGCAATAACAAGAAAGAGCAGCAATGATCACTCCTCAAGTCAGGTAGTACACAAACTGGCATGGGTTCCTGAATGTTACTGTAAAGTCAATATAATCTAACCTTTTTTGATGACTTGAATCACAGAAACATAGAGTTTCAGAGCTACAAAGAAACTCAGAGGTTATCAAGTGCAATTTCTGATCTAAAACTGAACCACCAAGCCAAGCACTATGCTTAGCTTGATACTGGAACAACCCTGGGCTTACTACAGGCTTCCAAATTCTGGCACCTAATAAGAAAAGAGTCCTAGCTGTTGCCTTTGTGAATTCTGTGTCACAGTTGTTATTTTATGTCCCTTCCCAGTCCTCTGAGGAATGTGATTATCTGTGGTTGTCCTTATGCACTCTGCTTTGGGGTTGTAGTCTTGTCTATAACCCAGGAAATAGAAAACTGAGCTTGTTGAATTATCTCTAGAAAGAATAGATCAAGACTAATTTAGCCCTGCCTAAGAATAAGAGGATTTTTCCTCTTTCTCTTTGTGAGTTAATTTTCTAAATAAGGGACCTCCATTTAAATGAAGTGATGGTATATATGCTAGCAATTTCCTTAACAAGGTAAAAGAAATCTCTGTAAAGTTGAATCTTCAAATAAATGAAGTGCCATAATTACACCCAGTTTTCATTCGTCTTATGTACTTTTTCAAGCTGTAGATTACCAGTAGTTCTAAGTGTCCTTTACCTGGATCTTAGATTGCAAATGCTTACAATGCACAAAATAAGTAAAAGAGACTCCTGAGCTATCAGGAACATAGCTAGCACAAAAGTATGTTTATTTATAGAGAAAGGATACCTTCGGGTAATTCAATAAGTTGCTGAGAACTATGCATGAAAAAAAAAGCTGGCTAAATTAGCAAGTTATTTTATCTGATTTCCTTAAAGTGTCTGATTATAGCCAATAAGAAGAAAGGTAAGGAAAAGCTGTTCAAGTCCCACTAAAAAGTGAAGCTACGTCTCTGAAATTGTTCTGATTATATAAGTGCAGTACAGATAGAATGTAGATGCAGATAAACAGATCTATAAATACTTTAGAGGATAACAGCACATAAAGAATATAAGATAATTCTATTGCATTAAGAATTATAATTTCTGAACCCTTGAACAGTCAGGGGGAAGAATCTTCAATTTTCCATTTCTCAGTCCCCAAAATCTAAGATTTAAGAAAGTGGAAATATTTTCAAAACATTTGATACTTTCTTCTTATGAGCTCAGACATTTATTTTATTTTAGAAGACTGTTTTATTTTAAAATAAAGTAAAGTGACATGGCTGACTTAGCAAGTAAAAATGCAACTTCTGAAAACAGAAGACTAAGCTTGGTCAGACAAGTTTCTCCACTCTTCATAGATGAGTTTGTTTCTTCATTTGGCATGAATGATTCCACTTCATGCAAACACCACTGAAGACAGAAGACAGAAGAAGGCAGAGACTGAGAGGAGCCAAAAGGCTATGGTAGGCCAAGACCTTGCCAGGGCACAGCAGGGGAATGTCTGGCAGGATCCAGGCTGTATGTCTGGCTCAACACCTGGAAGATGCTTTAAAAGAGCTTTTCTAACACCATGGCCCAAGGACACTGCTTGGTTAGAAACCCTGTAAAAATATACCAGCTTCACTGTTAGTACAATTTGCTAAGAGTTCAGAGAGAGGTAACAGCATGAATTAGAAGGCAAGAAAATATTGGTTCTCTCATCTTTTTCTGAAGTAAAAAAATCTGGCTAAGGCCAGGTGTGGTGGCTCACGCCTATAATCCAGCACTTTGGGAGGCCAAGGCGAGTAGATCACCTAAGGTCAGGAGTTCGAGACCAGCCTGGCCAACATGGTGAAACCCTGTCTCTACTAAAAATACAAAAAAAAAAAAAAAAAAAAATTAGCCGGGTGTGGTGGCACATGCCTGTAATCCCAGCTACTTAGGAGGCTGAATCAGGAGAATTGCTTGAACCCAGGAGGCGGAGGTTGCAGTGAGCCAAGATCATGCCACTGCACTCCAGTCTGGGCAACAAAGCAAGATGCCATCTCAAAACAAAAAAGAATTTTGACTGAGGAAAAGCTCTAGGAACAAGGCCCTTGTCTCCAACATTGTAGTTACTCTTCTAAAATGCTCATAAATTTTTAAAAATTGTTTTAATCATCTAAAATTTCATTTCACTGTATTTGAGCCTCTAACTTTCATATTTAATTTAATCTAAAATGCCATAACTTTTGAGTTCACATTTTATAGACAGAATGGTTTTCCTGAGTTCTTCTGGGTTTTCTCCCATCTTAGTGACTACAAGTTTGTCAGTTGTGGGAACTATGTTTTATATCTGCTTTGATTTTCCCAGTACAGTACATGAACTAGAGATGATATGGCAATAAATTTTCCTCTAAATACACACTGAATGAGGTAAAGGCAATTCCCAAATGCAGTAAGCCATTTTCTTTTTCCAAAAGATACCATAATATATTGTTCACCAGAACAACGCCAAACATAAATACCTGCAGGTGCTGCTTTTTTGCATCACTTCTGCCCTGTGATAGCCAGAGAGCTTGCAAAATCCATCATTGCTGTACACAATAGGCCAGTCCACTATCTGAGCATTCCCCAACACAAAATTAGTATCTGTTAAAAAAAAAAAAAAAAAAAAGGGAAAAAAGGGCACATGAGGCAACACATTAGTTGAGATTCAATGAGGACATAAATAATGTCAAGCAATCCAGATATTTCTGTTTCCCTCCAAAACACAGACTTTTGAACAGGAATGTGGCCCTGTAAGGAACACAAAACAACATTGTTTTAGAAGTGAATATTTTGAATGCAAGTGCTAACTTAGGTCACTGTACTCCAAAAACAAATTAGAAAAGAAAGCGTACCTAACCAAACCAACGAATCCTGCAGAAATCCAGTGGATTCCCATGAGACATATTTAAGTCCTAATTTTTCATCCCAGTAAAGGTATACCAAGAATACAGGGCAAAAGAGAGCCCAAAAGTAATTTATTCTGAGCTCTGTCCAGCATCTTAGCCTTTTCAGTCTTTTGGCCAGAAGCTAAAAATTTGCCTTCTTGACCCTAACTAGGATTTGCCCAACCTAGGGGGCATCTCAGGAAGGTACAGGAAGGAGTCTGAGCACTGCCTCATGGACACACATACCACCATGGAACCCTTCCCTTGGTAAGGAATAGTAACTAGACTCTCTTAATACTAGAGCTTTCAGAGGCTGATCAAGATGCCTGCACAATAGCACCTTCTTGCTAATTTTGAAATTCTTGCTGATTTTGAAATGCAGCCCCAGAGCTGTTTGTGTTTGGCCAGTTTAGTGTATTCTCACTACTTCCCACATTTTTGAAAATCAGTCGTCAATACTTTTTATGCTCAGGAAATCAACCGTGCTTCCTTTCTTTTCAAGCATTTCAATTAAGCAAATAACATCCAGAACTTAAATGTAATCATTATTTAAGTTTGGCCCTTCCTTTCCACAGAAGACCCATGCACTTCCCCACCCTCCAAAAAAAGAAAGAATACAAACATCCTTCTTTAGTTGTAAACTGGAGAGGGTATTGTGTATGTATGTGCGTGTCTGTATATACATATACTACATAGAGTGAAATAATAGTGATAAATTATATCATGATTTAATTGAAAGAATTTACAGTTTTTTCACAATATGGGTAGCCATCCCTTCAGATAGGCTTCTCCACTCTTCTTAGATGAGTTTATTCTTGATTTGGCAGGCTTGGGAAAATGCTTCCACTTCATGCAGACACCACTGAAGACAAAAGACTTGGAAGAAGACAGGGCCTGAGGAGCTAACGGTTGTGGTGAGCCACGATCTTACAGAGGAGGGTGAAGGAGGAGGAATTACTAAACATGGCAATCTATTATTGAGAATGCTTTGATCTATTTAAAAGGAACAGAAAACACAACATTTATGAGGTGAATCTATAAAGCTACTCTTTTTATAAATATGCTTTTAATGAAAATCTACAACCAGTCCTTCCCTCCATCTGTCCCATATATACATAAATTGCTCTTGAGTGCCAACAGGTGCCAAGCACAATGCAAGATCCTGGGGGTCTCCAGATTGATAAGAAACAGTCCCTGCGCTCAAGGAACTTAGCAAGACAAATAGATATGTCCACAACTAACTAAAGAAACAGCTAAGAAAATAATGAATTCTGAGAGAGGTAAAGGGCTATGTCTTAGAGGGGATAATATTTGAATTTGCTCTAGTCTAAAAGGATGAGTAAGATTTATTTAAACTTTTTGAATGCCTAATATGTAACTGGCACAGATAATACAAAAACAATAGATATAGAAATTAAAATATGATCACTGTCTTCGTGAACTCAAGAGGGTGTGAGAGGAAGAGAACATTCCAGGCAGAGGATCCAGCGTGGGCAAAGGCATGACAGCATGGAACACAGCGCAGGCTAGGGTAGACAAAGGGCAGCCAGGAAGAGTGGCAGGATGAGTAACTGGAGACTAGACTGGGAAGTGTCTTGAATGAATAAAGTCAGAGAGCTTTGATTTTATCCTAGGGGCAGAATAATCCTTCATATTGGTCTTCTCTCCCTGAATAAACTCAATTTCCTGAACTGAATAGCTTAGACTTAAAAGTAGTACAGTATTTACTAAATTCCTCCCAAGTGTACATGAAGCCTAGTCAGTTTGACTATCTCTTTTGATAAATCCTGAAATAGTAGTTAATTTCCCTCAAAATACCTACAGCAGGAGGAAAAACTGAGTATTCTTTATCATGGCTAATGCTCCACTGAGATTATCTATGCAGAAAGAGGGAAGAAAGCCAGTTATAGATAATGGATTGACCACATGTGTTTATTTTCTTTTGTATACCAGACCCCAGTAAAATAAAAGTAAACAAAATAAAAATGTAAAAATCCACAAAAATGAAAATTACTTAAAAAAAGAATGAACAACAACAACAAAAATAACTGGGGAAGAAGGTGCAATGTTATAGGAAACAGAGAAGAACTTAAAAAAAAAATCTAATTGGTATCTTTAGAGAGATTCAAGAAGTATTACATCCACAAAACAAAAACAGAATGCTATGTGGAAAAAATAATAAGGGAACAAGAACTCTTGTAAATTAAAAATGAATAGCAATTAAATATTGAACATGAATTTTAGAAGATACAATCTAACAGAAAGTAATACAGAAAGAGAAAGAGACAAGAAACACGGGGAAGAAAAAAAAAAAAGACATGGAGGATCAGTCCAAGAGGAAAACGCATGCACCTTAAGAGGAACAGCAGAAAGAACAACTTGAGAAAAGGCCAGAAGACATTCTTTTTAAAATTAAAACAATCAAATGTGAGTGTACAATGAAGACATTTTCATATATGCAAAGATTAGGGGAAATTATTTACCACATATTCTTTCTTTGGCAGTTACTCGAGTAAAATGAGGGAATAAAGCAAAAAGGAGGACAACATGGAAACCAGGAAAAAATAGCTCCAAATGTAGAAAGCAAGGAAAAGAGCTAGTAGACAGTATTCAATACGAAACAATTCAGAGACTAGAAGTCCCAAAAGAGAATTATCTATGGATAAAGGAGGTCAGGATTTGATGATATTCTTGATTACTTAGAACAACATTGTCAATAAAGGTATGGCAGAAAAGGGAATTAGAAACATCAAAGAAAACAAAAGCCAAAATCTCATCATCACATCATTGTAAGAAGAAGGTAAGCACCTTATTAATTTCCAATTTTAAAACCAATACATAATAAAGGATGAAATATTTAATTATCATAAGTATCTGAATGTAATCTCATTGATTCTGGCACTAAAAATACAGATGATAAAAGTTTAGGGAGAGAAAAGAGAACAATGATGAAGAGAATAAGAGATGGTGTGTACAGCCGATTAAAAAATGGTATAAATATTTTACTTAAAGTTGCAAAAATAAACAATAAGAGAGTAATATAATTATATTAGGAGGAGGGGTAGGGAGTAAGATTAAGTGAGCTAAAACCTCAACTAATTAACAGAAGTCAACAGATAATATCTAAAAGGGATAAAACTATAAATAGCTATAATGCATGTTATTTAGAGACATGGCAGAAACTATAAGAAGAAAGCTAAAATTAGAAGACATGGCTTCTGGTGAGTAGGACGGGAGGAGGGACAAGGCATAGAATGGTTATTGACATTACATTACAAGCTCTTCTGATTGATTTTTGTAAACAGGAACTTACTGACTTTGATAAAAATAACTATGTACTTAATTTTAATTAATTTAATCTAAAAGACTAATTTATTGATCAAATTTTTTACTTACTGAAAAATGAAAGCAAGATAGATTTCAAGCTCCAGATATCACTGCAAGTGCTCACAAAAGTGTTCTAATCACCTTTTAAAGTTATTCATCCTTCTGGAAGCATACCCTCAGTCCCTGGTGTGCATATTACAGCCCCATCTAAGAAAAACTATTCACAATTGCTTCAAAAAGAATAAAATACCTAGGAATCCAACTTACAAGGGATGTAAAGGACCTCTTCAAGGAGAACTACAAACCACTGCTCGGTGAAATAAAAGAGGACACAAACAAATGGAAGAAGAACATACCATGCTCATGGATAGGAAGACTCAATATCGTGAAAATGGCCATACTGCCCAAGGTCATTTATAGATTCAATGCCATCCCCATCAAGCTACCAATGAGTTTCTTCACAGAATTGGAAAAAACTGCTTTAAAGTTCATATGGAACCAAAAAAGAGCCCGCATTGCCAAGACAATCCTAAGTCAAAAGAACAAAGCTGGAGGCGTCATGCTACCTGACTTCAAACTATACTACAAGGCTACAGTAACCAAAACAGCATGGTACTGGTACCAAAACAGAGATATAGACCAATGGAACAGAACAGAGTCCTCAGAAATAATACCACACATCTACAGCCATCTGATCTTTGACAAACCTGAAAAAAACAAGAAATGGGGAAAGGATTCCCTATTTAATAAATGGTGCTGGGAAAATTGGCTAGCCATAAGTAGAAAGCTGAAACTGGATCCTTTCCTTACTCCTTATATGAAAATTAATTCAAGATGGATTAGAGACTTAAATGTTAGACCTAATACCATAAAAACCCTAGAAGAAAACCTAGGTAATACCATTCAGGACATAGGCATGGGCAAGGACTTCATGTCTAAAACACCAAAAGCAACGGCAACGAAAGCCAAAATTGACAAATGGGATCGAATTAAACTAAAGAGCTTCTGCACAGCAAAAGAAACTACCATCAGAGTGAACAGGCAACCTACAGAATGGGAGAAAATTTTTGCAATCTACTCATCAGATAAAGGGCTAATATCCAGAACCTACAAAGAACTCAAACAAATTTACAAGAAAAAAACAAACAACCCCATCAAAAAGTGGGGAAAGGATATGAACAGACATTTCTCAAAAGAAGATATTCATACAGCCAACAGACACATGAAAAAATGCTCATCATCACTGGCCATCAGAGAAATGCAAATCAAAACCACAATGAGATACCATCTCACACCAGTTAGAATGGCAAGCATTAAAAAGTCAGGAAACAACAGGTACTGGAGAGGATGTGGAGAAATAGGAACACTTTTACACTGTTGGTGGGATTGTAAACTAGTTCAACCATTATGGAAAACAGTATGGCGATTCCTCAAGGATCTAGAACTAAAAGTACCATATGACCCAGCCATTCCATTACTGAGTATATACCCAAAGGATTATAAATCATGCTGTTATAAAGACACATGCACATGTATGTTTATTGCGGCACTATTCACAATAGCAAAGACTTGGAATCAACCCAAATGTCCATCAGTGACAGACTGGATTAAGAAAATGTGGCACATATACACCATGGAATACCATGCAGCCATAGAAAAGGATGAGTTCGTGTCCTTTGTAGGGACATGGATGCAGCTGGAAACCATCATTCTCAGCAAACTATGGCAAGAACAGAAAACCAAACACCGCATGTTCTCACTCATAGGTGGGAACTGAACAATGAGATCACTTGGACTGGGCAAGGGGAACATCACACACCAGGGCCTATCATGGGGATGGGGGAGGGGGAGGGATTGCATTGGGAGTTTTACCTGATGTAAATGACAAGTTGATGGGTGCTGACGAGTTGATGGGTGCAGCACACCAACATGGCACAAGTATACATATGTAACAAACCTGCACGTTATGCACATGTACCCTAGAACTTAAAGTATAATAATAATAAAATACAATTTAAAAAAATTAAAAAAGAAAAAGAAAAAGAAAAACCAAGCCCACCGCCTCTGCTCAGTGGTCCCACCGTCCGGGAAGTGAGGGGCGCCTCTGCCCGGCCGCAGCCCTGTCTGGGAAGTGAGGTGCCCCTCTGCCTGGCTACCCCACTGTCTGGGAAGTGAGGAGCGCTTCTGCCGGCCCCCACCCCGTCTAGGAAGTGAGGAGCTCTCTGCTCAGTCCCGGCCCCATCTGGAAAGTGAGGAGCACCTCTGCCTGGTCGCCCCACCTTCTTGGAAGTGAGGAGCTCTCTGCCCGGGCCCCCCACCGTCTGGGAAGTGAGGAGCGCCTCTGCCCAGCCTCGGCCCCGCCTGGGAAGTGAGGAGCCCTTCTGCCAGGCCGCCGCACCATCTGGGAAGTGAGAACGACCTCTCCCTGGCCGCCACACTCACTGGGAAATGAGAAGCGCCTCCGCCCGGCCACCGCCCCGTCTGAGAAGTGACAAGCGCCTCTGCCCGGCCCCCACCACCGCCACCGTCTGGGAAGTGAGGAGCCCCTCTGCCCGGCCACCGCCCCGTCTGGGAAGGGAGGAATGCTTCTGCCCAGGCACCTCACCGTCTGGGAAGTTGGAGCGCCTCTGCCCGGCCAATGCACCATCTGGGAAGTGAGGAGGGTCTCTGGCCTGCCGCCGCCCCGTCTGGGAAATGAGGAGCCCCTAACTGGCCGCTGCACTGTGAAGTGAGGAGCGACTCTGCGCCTGCCTCCCCCCCCCCCCCCCCCCCCTCGCTCCCTTATGCCCCCACCCTGGTCTGGGAAGTGAGGAGCGCCTCTGCCTGGTCACCGCCGGATCTGGGAAGTGAGGTGCCTCTCTGCCTGGCCGCTGCACTGCCTGGGAAGTAAGGAGCGCCTCTGCCCAGCCACCTCACCGTCTGGGAAATTGGAGCGCCTCTGCCCGGTCTGGGAAGTGAGGAGGGTCTCTGGCCTGCCGCCGCCCCGTCTGGGAAGTGAGGAGGGCCTACACTCGGCTGCCCCACCGTCTGGGAAGCAAGGAGCTCCTCTGGCCCGCCGCTGTGCAACCCTCCAAGTATGAAGTAACAGCCTTGGCCGGGCGCGGTGGCTCAAGCCTGTAATCCCAGCACTTTGGGAGGCCGAGACGGGCGGATCACGAGGTCAGGAGATCGAGACCATCCTGGCTAACACGGTGAAACCCCGTCTCTAATAAAAAATACAAAAAACTAGCCGGGCGAGGTGGCGGGCGCCTGTAGTCCCAGCTACTTGGGAGGCTGAGGCAGGAGAATGGCGTAAACCCAGGAGGCGGAGCTTGCAGTGAGCTGAGATCTGGCCACTGCACTCCAGCCTGGGCGACAGAGCGAGACTCCGTCTCAAAAAAAAAAAAAAAAAAAAGAAGAAGTAACAGCCTTGTGTGTGATCTTTCTGCCCTCCCCAAGTTTGCATTTTCGACATTAAAGTTTACTTTTTAATAATAAGAAGAAAAAAAAAAACAAGCCCACTAGCATCTTCTCTGACTTTAGTAAGGGAAACAGAAAAATAGGAAGTGCATTAGGAATCGAAACATCAGCCTATCACCCACTCAGAAGATTCTCACCATAGAATTCAAAATTCCAAAATAGTTTCCTCTCACTGCTAACCCAAGCAAGCAATTATAGCTCTAGGGAGCAAGATTCCCTTGTCACTCCATGATAGAAGGTCTAGGAATTCCCTCTTGACCCAAGGAGTCAGAGAGAATGGAAGAAAGATTTCTAGTCCCAGCCACAAAGCCGTTTGCCTCCAACAGTATAGAAATGCTTCCCCCATCCCTGCCCCATTCCTAGCACGCCCTTCTATTCTAAACCACAAATAATTGACCTGTAAATTACCTTCCAGAACACAGTCTGTTTATAAGTTAGGGGCTACCCATACAAACGCCATAACACCACAAATATCATCAGGAACTAAGGGATTCCACCACAGAGGTGAGATTTTTAGGTATTAATAATAATGGGTACCATTTATTGATGATTACTCTGTACCAGGTACTGTTTTAAGTATTTTACCATATATCATGGTGTTTTTCAACCTTTACATAAATCTTTGTGAAGTGATATTACTTTACTGAAGGAAGTCTCAGGGATTTCATCATTTTACTCATGAGGAAACTGGGTCTCTGAGGATGCACAATCACCATTTATACCAGGATAAAGTTGGGATTTGAACCTAGGTCTGTGTGACTTCAAAATTTATGCTTTTAATCATTATATTACATAGTCTCCTTATGCCATCAGGTACTAAAATCAGAACATTTCTATGAATACTGTTATTGTAGTCATATATTGTTATTCTGCTTCTGGTATACAATGATGCCCTCTGGAAATTTTCATGTGAGTAGAAGTCATTGTTCCAGTGCTGAATGCTTAGGTTCTCCTGTCTTTTCAATGTTTTGTCTCTTCCCTCACTTGAAGACTACCATCTTTTACTTCTTAAAACCTAGCGTGCTGGCCAATTTCTATAACAGTCCTGCTTCCATACAGTAGAAGAGGAGAAGGAACAGGAGAGAAGAGGGTAAACTTTGTGCCTGGCTCCCCATTTGACACTCAGGGGTGAGGAGGAACACCACACTGGGTGACCCAAAGCAGCTGCACAGGAAACTTGGCCATGTTAGCAGTCCTGAGCCTCCCTCAGTTCCCATGGAGTCTGGAAAGAATCCAGAAGTCCCCAACTGCCCGTGGCTGCTGAAGTTGAATAAGCAGATGATTATCACAGTGGAGTGAACTGACCTTATAGCCAAGGGCTGTATGTTAACCTACCCAATCCTAGGATCAAATGGGGTGGGTGGGGGTGTTTGAGGGAGGACAGTGAGTCAGGCAAATATCAGACATGAGCTGGAAGCCAGGAATAGCCTACATTAGATCAAGTCTCTCACTCTCTCTCTCTCTCACACACACACACACACACACACACAGAGAGAGAGAGAGAGGGAAAGACAGAGAGAGATAGAGAATATGTGTGTTGGATTGGGGCAGAGGTACCAAGTTTTATTCCATCCAAGAGAGTGAAACATAAGTTTGCTAGCTGTGAACTGGAGCCCCACATATCAGCTGCGCACCCAGTGACCAGCAGAGCAGGGACCATTGCCAGAGACTCAAGGAACAAGAGGGGAAAACCAGGGCTCTGCATCCAGGGCTCTGAGGCTCCAGAAGCTATGCAAGTGACACTTGTTTCCACCCCATACACCATCTTAGAAGCAATGAGGTGGGTAGAAGTGGAATCTGAGCCCAGAAGAAACTGAGGTACCCAAAAGACTATTTAAACTGGAAGAGCTAGAGATACCACTTTAGAGTCCCCTCAACCACATTCCCTTTGCTATTCAGTAAGATGGGAGGGAATAGCAAAGGGGAAGATTAGATCTGTTCAATCAAATAAAGAAATAAGCCTATGCATGTCTGAGTGAATTTGCCAGGGTGCCTCTAGAAGTACGTCTGCCATAAGAATAAATAGGCTCAGAAAATGGGAATCTCCTGAATAAAGTACATAAATTCCAGTACAAGGACACTATGACAGCAATTTCACTTAGCCAAGGCTTCTGAATTCCTCCAGGTGGTTGGCCGTATTCCCCATGGTTGAGAATGCAAAATAAGAGAGCTAAACTGAAGCGACACAGAGTTTCTAGCCAAATGCACAGATGGGCATTCTACATCCAAACATCAATGACTCTGGGATTATTTACTATTTTTCGCACTCAGTAAACAGAAACCTAATTTTAGCTAAGCAAAACTTAATTAGCAAAGTAACCCACTGCTTGAATAAAATATCAAATAATATATAATCTCCTACATAAATAAATGGAAATATATCCCATGTTCATGTACTGGAAGAATTAATAATTCTTTTGTGTATGGGGGGAGTGGGAGTTGGGTTTTTTGTTTTTGTTTTTGTTTTGAGACAGGGTCTTGTTCTGTCGCCCAGGCTGGAGTGCAGTGGTGCAATGTCGGCTCACGGCAACCTCTGCATCCCCGGTTTAACCTCCACCTCCCAGATTCAAGCAATTCTCCTGCCTCAGCCTCCTGAGTAGCTGAGACTACAGGCACACACCACCATGACCAGATGATTTTTGTATTTTTAATAGAGACGGGGATTCACCATCTTGGTGAGGCAGGTCTCGAACTCCTGACCTCAAGTGATCCACCTGCCTTGCCCTCTCAAAGTGCTGGGATTACAGGGGTGAGTCACTGCACCTAGCCAGAATTAATATTGTTAACATGTTCAGACTACCTGTGATGGTTAATAGTGAGTGTCAAATTGATTGGATTTAATGATACAAAGCATGAATCCTGGGTGTGTCTGTGAGGGTGTTGCCAAAGGAGATTAACATTTGAGTCAGTGGGCTGGGGAAGGCAGACATACCCTTAATCTGGTGGGCACCATCTAACCAGCTTCCAGCAAATATAAAGCAGGCAGAAAAACGTGAAAAGGCAAGACTGGTCTAGTCTTCCAGACTACATCTTTCTCCTGTGCTGGATGCTTCCTGCCCTTGAACATCGGTCTCCAAGTTCTTCAGTTTTGGGACTCGGACTGGCTCTCTTTGCTCCTCAGCTTGGGGACAGCCTATTGTGGGACCTTGTGATTGTGTAAGTTAATACTTATATTAGTTAATATTAATATGTATATAAACCCGCCTTTATATACACACACACACACACACACATACACACACATCCTATTAGTCCTGTCCCTCTAGAGAACCCTATACACTGCCCAAAGTGATCCACAGATTAAATGCAATCCTTATCAGAATTCCAAGGACATTTCAGCCAGGCATGGTGGCTCACACCTGCAATCCCAACACTTGAAGAGGCCAAGGTGGGAGAATTGCTGGAGCTCAGGAGTTTGAGATCAGCCTGGGCACCACAGTTAGCTCTTGTCTCCAATAAAAACTTTTTAAAAATTAGCCGGGCACAATGACATGTGCCCATAGTCCCAGCTACTCGGGACGCTGAGGTGGGAGGACCACTTGAGCAAAAGAGGTCAAGGCTGCAGCAAGCTATGAGCATGCCACTGCAATCCAGCCCGGGCAAGACAGCAAGACCCTGTCTCTATAAAAACAAATGAATCAATGACATTTTTCACATAAATAGAAAAAATATCCTAAAATTTGTATGGAATGCCAAACTCATTCAAAAACACCCTCTCAGAAACACTGAGAATAATGTTTGATTAAATATCTGGGCACCCCATGGCCCACTGATAAAATTAACTACCACAAACACCAAAGCCAAGGCTCTTAACAATATAACTTATGCAATAGTCTTTAACGGAATCAGCAGAGCCACAGCTTGCAAATTTTCAATGCCCTCACAGGCCTAATGGTACTCTGAGTTTGGGAGGATTGAGCACCATTTCACAGCTCTATTTTGATAAAGAGTTTTTATGCGGGCAACACTTACCTTTCCACTCCTGGGGTTTCCACCGAGAGAAAAGACTGTCCACCCACCCTTAGATAGAAGTATTGGGGTGAACACTTTTGTCCACCCACCCTTAGATAGAAGTATTGGGGTGAACACTTTTGTCATCTCCGCCACTTATACTTTTATAATCAGACTGCCCAAATTGTCGGTAGCTACCTCAAGAGCAAGAGGAATCACTCTGTCTTGGCTTCTCATACTTGCCCATGCCCCAGCCTGGTGGAGAAAGAGAGGGTTTGGGCTACTTGTCTCCTTATGGTACTCAGAACCTATAATACTTGTGACAGGCCCTGCCAAACCTGTGCTTAACTTCAGCTTCTTAGCCTAGGAGTAGGTCAGTAACTCATGGTCTAGAAGCCAGGGTATAAGCTTGAGAAGGGAGACAAATGGCACCACTATCTTCTCTAATCCAATATAATAGTAATAGAGCTGATTCTGTATTTTGACCCTTATTTGGCTCCTTCAGACAGTCTTCAATTGAGTAAAAATCTGAAGGGAATGAGAGTAAAATGGGCTCCAACACATTAATAAGCATCAAACCTCCAAGATTCCAAGGGTATTAAGAGGTCACCCATGTTCCTGACTCCTAGAACTGCTGAATCACACTGGTGAGACCCTTTATGAATACCTCCAGAGGAAGAGGAAATACGGCCACTTTTACAACACTGCTGATGCTGTGTAAGTCCTTTTCACTGTCCTTTTTTATGTGTGTGGAAAAGACCAGACCCTTACACATCTCAGGTCCCCTACTCTATATTAGGTAGTACAGTCAAAGCCTCATTATAACCAGTTAAGATTATATTGGTAGCCCCCAATAAGCCCTGCCTCCTTGCATTCATGCCTTGTGTAGTTCTCTCCCACTTGCATCTGGGCGGGCCTATGATTTGCTTCAACCAACAGAATGCAGTAGAGTTGGTGCTGTGCCCACTGCAGGCGTAAGCCTTAAGATCTGGTGACTTCTGCTGCTGTGCTCTTGGGAGACCTGAGCTTCCATGAAGAAGTTTGGCCATGCTACAGGAGAGGCCATAAGGAGACTGTGCAACCAGAGCCAACCTAGAGAGAAAGATGTCCTGAGATTACATGGAGAAGAACTGAGGAATCTAGTCAACAATGAAAACCAACAGAAGAATGAGGGGTAAAAGACACTCTAGTAATCTACTCTTCCCCTTCTCCAGCAATCCCTAGGCTTCCCAGAGCACCATTTGTGAGAAGAAAGGGGATGACAACAAGTTGAATTCTAGTCACAGTGTTGTCCCTAATGAGCTGTAGGTAAGTCACTTCAGCTCTATGGATCTGGTGGGGGACAGGGTCAACTAAATCTCCATGCTTCTGGCAGCAATAAAATACGACTCTCTAAGTAATCAGATGCATAACAAAGAACAAATCAGATGATGCCCTGCAACCTGCAATCCATGCATCCATTTGGAGTAATCAAACCAGTCATCACCATGAAATATCACTTCTCTAAATGCTGGACTCTGTGCAGCCTGGATCACTTCAAAAACAGCAGAAACACCCTCTAAACTTAATACCCTCATTCCAGGTGAACCATGTTGTATCAGGCTTTTGCTCAGTGGAATTTTTGGATTTGGGATATGATGCGATGTGCAGTATTAATATTAAAATGTACCATGTTGTCAAATGATTCAACAGTAGAAATAAATCACATATTGGTGGGTCCATTTATATATAGGGAAAATGCCTAAATGTGTCTTCGAAAACAAATATGCTATTGAGGCACACACATACACACACACACGTATATGTACATATGTATCTTTTACAAGCAGAATGTGTAACTTCCAATCAGCCAATAGCCCATTCTGAAGCATCAAACCTGCCTCCAAATTTGTATTTTCTGAACTTATCAAGTCCTTCCTACATTGTTCAGTAAAATGTGTAGGTTCAACCTGGCTGCCCTTGACATGATTTATTCATTGGCTCTCATCTGAAAGTTCCCCTGCGTCCCAGGTCTTTGATGCAAATTAGCCAGATTCTACTGCCAACTTCTGATGCCTTTTTACCCCCTAAGGGTCTATAGCTGCAAGAGTGTGTGCAATTAAGTGTAAAGTTTCCTAAATTCAACCTTCCTCAGCCCACACAGTTTTCCTCTGGTTCATAGCATAAAACAAACATTCTCTAAAAATTTAAAAGACTCCCCTCCTCCCCTTACTGAGTAAAGTTTCTCCAACCGATGAGGCATGAGCCAAACTACACTGCAGTAGTCAGAAGTGTCAAAATCATTCCAAGCCTGCCATTTGCCCATAAAGCATAACACAGACATATTCTCAAGAGAAATTATTAAAAATTGCTTTTCATCAAAATTACCACAAATAACAAAGGAAAAACTAACTAAAGCAACAACTTAGAAAAGTAACTCAGTTTGGCAATTACGCAGATAAAAGCTACATTCAGCAAGCAGTGCACACAAGTGTACTGTTCCCTGCCAACACTGGTTATTTGGAGGGCTACAGTAAATATTTCACAATACACTTCTAATAACTTGAGATATTTTAGTCAGAAAAGCACATGTCTTCCTGACATTTTAGAATTAGAATTATAGATTTCTAAGGATATCAGTACTCTTACAAAAAGGAAGTTTGAGGCTGGGTGCGGTGGCTCATGCCCAGCACTTTGGGAGGCCAAGGCAGGCGGATTACGAGGTCAGAAGATTGAGACCATGGTGAAACCCCACCTCTATTAAAAATACAAAAAATTAGGCGGGCGTGGTGGCGGGTGCCTGTAGTTCCAGCTACTCAGGAGGCTGAGGCAGGAGAATGGCGTGAACCCAGGAGGTGGAGCTTATAGTGAGCCGAGATCATGCCACTGCACTCCAGCCTGGGCGACAGAGCAAGACTCCATCTCAAAAAAAAAAAAAAAAGCAGGTTTGAGTAAAAATATACTTTCCTTCTTTTAGAATAAACAATTGAAAGATAATGATTGAGATAAATGAGAATAAGTGCTATGTATTTTTACTATATAAAGACCAGAAAACAATAGTTTGATTTACCTGAACCTAAATAAAATCCATACCAGAAATTACTTCAAAAAAAAAAAAAAAAGACAGATCAAGGTTATTTAGGAGAATGGAGAGGATGGAATGAGAAACAAGAAATTAAATCAGTATGATATACCCAAATAAAACATCTAAAATCTTAACATCAGCAAAAGTCATCTTGTGGCTCTATTGTGATTTTCAACAATAAAGTCTCATGAAAATGACTCTTCTAAATTGTCAAAAGCCTAATCTTTGCACAAAACAAACTGAACTGTCAAGAGATTCAATAGCTACTTGCTTTCTCTGATTTTAATATCCTACAGAAATACATTTTTTATTAAGTCAGTAAATTACAATGGAGAGAGAGAGTTCAATTTCAAAAGCAAACTCAAATACTTCATTTATTGGGTAGTTACCCCTAAGTACATGATATCAAAAGCATGACCTCCATCTTCATTCAGCATCAAATTAATTTTAAAACAATAAAAACAGATGAACCAGTTTCACAAGAAGTATGGAAGAGAATGAAAATGTGTTGAAATATAGAGACTTTTATTACTGAATGATATTTTATTTAAGAAATAAGAGATCAGTGATATCTTGAATTATTGCTAAGAAATATTTGTGTAATCAATTGTTTAAAAGTGTTTCAATAGATTAATCAATTTAATGATTGATTCTATATATATACATATATATATATATTGAGACAGAGTTTTGCTCTTGTCACCCAGGATAGAGTGTGATAGCACAATCTTGGCTCACTGCAACCTCTGTCTCCTCGGTTCAAGCAATTCTCCTGCCTCAGCCTCCTGACTAGCTGGAATTACAGGTGTGTGCCACCATGCCCAACTAACTTTTATATTTTTAGTAGAGATGGGATTTCACCATGTTGGCCAGGCTGGTCTCGAACTCCTGACCTCAGCTGATCCACCTGCCTCAGCCTCCCAAAATGCTGGGATTACAGGTGTGAGCCACCATGCCTGGCCTAATTCAATAGATTTTATTCTCATTTTTACAGTCTTAATAATTTCTTAATGCACATCTGTATATATTATAGACAATTTGAGCAAAAAGTCTTAGACCATAATCGAATACCACAAAAAAATTCACTCTCAGAACTCAAAAAAAGTGACGACTCAAAGTAAGCAACATAAAAATATTAATGAATGCTAGAAAAAGGGTTTTTTTTTTTTTTTTGGTAAGTTGGCTTTACATTTGTCTCCTGTGTTATTTTAAGGAAGTCAAGTTGTCTCTGTTTGCAGATGACATGATTTATATTTAGAAAACACCATCACTAGGCCGGGCGTGGTGGCTCAAGCCTGTAATCCCAGCACTTTGGGAGGCTGAGACAGGCGGATCACAAGGTCAAGAAATCGAGACCATCCTGGCTAATACGGTGAAACCCCGTCTCTACTAAAGAATACAAAACACTAGCCGGGCGACGAGGCGGGCGCCTGTAGTCCCAGCTACTTGGGAGGCGGAGGCAGGAGAATGGGGTAAACCCGGGAGGCGGAGCTTGCAGTGAGCTGAGATCTGGCCACCACACTCCAGCCTGGGCGACAACCTCAGCCCAAAAATTTCTTGAACTGATTAACAACTTAAGCAAAGTCTCAGGATACAAAATCAATGTGCAAAAATCACAAGCATTCCTTTACACCAACAATAGGCAAGCAGAAAGCCAAATCATGAATGAACTCCCATTCACAATCACTGCAAAGAGAATAAAATACCTAGGAATAGAGCTAACAAGGGATGTGAAGGACCTCTTTAAGGAGAACTACAAACCACTGCTCAGGGAAATAAGAGAGGACACAAACAAATGGAAAAATATTCCATCCTCATGGATAGCAAGAATCAATATCATGAAAATGGCCATACTGCCCAAAGTAATTTATAGATTCAATGCTATTCCCATCAAAATACCATTGACATTATTCACAGAATTAGAAAACACTATTTTAAATTTCATATAGAATCAAAGAAGACCCCATATAGCCAAGACAATGCTAAGCAAAAAGAACAAAACTGGCAGCATCACACTACCTGACTTCAAACTACACTATAAGGCTATAATAACCAAAATAGCATGGTACTGGTACCAAAACAGACATACAGACCAATAGAGCAGAACAGAGACCTCAGAAATAAAACCACACATCTACAACCATCTGCTCTTTGACAAACCTGGCAAAAACAAGCAATGAGGAAAGGATCTCCTATTCAGTAAATGGTGCTAGGAAAACTGGCTAGCCATATGCAGAAAACTGAAACCAGACCCCTTCCTTACACCTTATACAAAAATTAACTCAAGATGGATTAAAGACTTAAATGTAAAACCTAAAACCATAAAAACCCTAGAAGAAAACCTAAGTAATACCATTCAGCACATGGGCATGGGCAAAGACTTCATGACAAAAATGCCAAAAGCAATTGCAACAAAAGCCAAAATTGACAAATGGGATCTAATTAAACTAAAGAGCTTCTGCACAGCAAAAGAAACTATCATCAGAGTGAACAGACAGCCTACAGAATGGGAGAAAATTTTTGCAATCTACTCATCTGACAAAGGTCTAATATCCAGAATTTACAAGGAAATTAAACATATTTACAAGGGAAAAACAAACAACCGCATCAAAAAGTGGACAAAATATATGAACAGACACTTCTCAAAATAAGACATTTATGCAGCCAACAAACATATGAAAAAAGCTCAACATCACCGATCATCAGAGAAATGCAAATCAAAACCACAATGAGATACCATCTCCTATCAGTCAGAATGATGGTTATTAAATAGGAAACAATAGATGCTGGCCAGGCTATGGAGAAACAGGAACGCTTTTACACCGTTGGTGGAAATGTAAACTAGTTTGACCATTGTGGAAGACAGTGTGGCGATTCCTCAAGGATCTAGAACCAGAAATACTATTTGACCCAGCAATCCCATTACTAGGTATATACCCAAATAAATATAAATCATTCTACTATGAAGACACATGTACATGTATATTTATTGCAGCACTATTTACAATAGCAAAGACATGGAACCAACCAAAATGCCCATCAATGATAGACTGGATAAAGAAAATGTGGTATATATACACCATGGAATACTATCCAGCCATAAAAAGGAATGAGATCATGTCCTTTACAGGGACATGAATGAAGCTGGAAGCCATCATCCTCAGCAAACTAACCTGGGGACAGAAAACCAAACACTGCATGTTCTCACTCATAAGTGGGAGTTGAACAATGAGAATACATGGACACAGAGAGGGGAACAATATATGCCAGGTCCTGTTGGGGGTGGAAGTAGAGGGGAGGGAGCTTAGAGAACGGGTCGATAGATGCAGCAAACCACCATGGCACATGTGTACATATGTAACAAACCTGCACGTTCCGCATATGTATCTCGTTTTTTTTTTTTTAGAAGAAATAAAGAAAAAAAAAGAAACATTAAAAAAAAAAAAAGACTTGGACAGGTTATAGCACCAGAGTGAATGGGAGGAAACTCAAAGCAGCTCTCTGTTTAATACAACAAATATTTGAGTAACTACTCTGTCCCAGGCATGGCAGGAGCGTAGGGGACACGCTTGTCCATTTTTAAGCAATGCCCAGTTTCCCTATCTGGCTTTATCTGCCCCACTCTACGTATCACAAAATTCCATGTCCTACCCCCTCCACCCAGGCCCCAGTCACAGAAAACTAGGCCTGGAGAGGACCGCTGGCCAAACAACCAATAGTCAGGGCTGTACCAATGAGATTCTCTCCCCAGAACAAAACTCAGACAACTAAAGCTGAGAGATCTGTAGAGCTGAGCATGTATCTTTGACCACATGCATGCTGATGAGTAAAATGAAAAGTGGTCTTGAGAGAGAAACAGGGAGCTCAGATACACAGGGGAGCATATATGAGGCCATTTGAAGGCAGAACTGGACAGACAGAAAGACAGGCAGATGGGCAGAGATGGATAGATGGAGGCAGAGACAGCAGAGACAGACAGCAAAGAGACATGGACAGTGGCAGAGACAGCAAAAACAGAGACAGTGATGAAGACAGATGGTAGCCGGTGACAGAAGGTGACACAGATTAAAGGTAGACAGTGACAGAGACAGGCAGGAAGACAGACAGAGGGTGAAAGGAGAGGAGACAGCGAGGGAATGAAGGGACATAGGGCATGGGGCAGAGGCCAGGCCCACAGAGTACAAAAGCATGAGCCAAGAGCAGGAGACCAATAACAGCAAGACCGAGAGAGTGAGCCGCGGGAGTGAAAGACCAGGAGAGGAGAGGACATGAGAGACTGAGGGGAGAGAATAAGACCAAAGGCCAGTGAGAGACACAAAAAGAGAAGAAGAAAACCAGGAAAATGGAGATACGGTGTTACTAGAGACACGTGAGAGGTACGGATTGGGAAGCTGGAGGGGAGGAGACATTTTAAATGAAGAAAAGATGGAGGAAAGCGGCCACTCAATGAAGTCAGGCTGGAGCACAGTCCTGGAGTGCTCCAGCCAGGTGGGAAAGCATAAAGGAGAATTTCATCTGACATGAGAGTGACTAGAATTTAGGAACTCTTTTTTCTTTAAAAAGTATCAGCTATCATTTCAAAATGGCAAATGCAGTATACACACTTATTTCCTCCTTCTTGAATGATGAAAAAAGATGGAAATGGGACGTGAAAGTATTCTATCAAGCTTGTAGGTGACCAACTCACTGAACTGAAAAGCAAGAGCAGGCACATACTGCCTTCTTCAGGCAGAACACAGGTGTTTTTTTGTGTTGAAAGTAGTACCTAAGTGCACATCCCCTCACCAAATTCACCGCCATGACTGAATGGTCTGCATAAAATGTTAAGAAACCACTTTTGGTTCATTCCTGTAATCCCAGCACTTTGGGAGGCCAAGGCGGGCGGATCACAAGGTCAAAAGATCAAGACCATCCTGGCCAACACAATGAAACCCCATCTCTACTAAAATACGAAAAATTAGCTGGGCATGGTGGTGAGCACCTGTAGTCCCAGCTGCTCAGGAGGGTAAGCCAGGGGAATTGCTTGAACTCGGGAGGCGGAGGTTTCAGTGAGCCGAGATTATGCCACTGCACTCTAGCCTGGTGACAAAGCAAGACTGACTCTGTCTTAAAAAAAAAAAAACAGACAGAAAGAAACCACTTTATCCAAAGAACAAGTAATTGGCTTTCTCAGCCAGGGTCTTGGCAGCAAAATATGACATACTCAATGGGTAATTTGAGGAATGTTTAATAAAGGAACTATTTACAAAGGTGTGGGAGAGGTATAGGCAGTAGTGTGTTAGCAAGCTGACTCTGGGAAGAAGAGTCCCAATTTATAACATTGGCCAATTTCTAAGGTGTAAATACCTTACACCTTCGTATAAGCAGTTTTCAAGCTTCCAAAGCGAAGTCCCTGAACCAAGAATAAGGAAGAGATGCACATAATCACATCTTAAGAGGTAGAACCAGCCAGTTGCAGCCTGCTCCAGCACTCCACTGAGGAAAACTCCAAGACATTAGTAACAGTTGGAAGCTTTAAGTCTCCAACCCTACCCAAACCCAAAGAGAGCAAGCTAGAGACGGTAAGCTTTAATCAGGGGAAAACAGCTAGGCTAAGATGACCTCGTGGGAGAGAACAAGGAGAATAAGGACTACAACCTCTCTCTTGCTTCCCATTTCATGTGATGTACCCCACAAGCTGAAGGCAGCCAAAAGCCAAAAAGCAAGGAAGGCTACAGGTGTACTCTATACAGGTCAGCCTCCCAACATCCAACAAGACACAGGCTGGTAAAGAAGAGTGTGGTTCTAGGGAGGCAAACAGAAACTATTCAGTACCTTGGCCCACACAGAGGCTTAAAGCATAGCCTTAATGATGACAGCATAGAAGTCTAATATATTCAGTCCTGATAATGCTGAGAGGGAAAGAAAGCAAATAAAATAAAAACTTAAATATCGATTTAATGGAAATAAATATAGTCTTATCACTCAAATTAACTCCATTTTCTTTGCATGGCCCTGAAGTTCTAGTCTAAGACGTATTTTCCAACTTCACTCTTAATACAAATCAAAGTTAAGCCATAGATAAATATCAGTAAAATTTACCAATACAGTATCATCTTTCAAATGCTGACTCCAGCACTCTAAGAATGCCAGTGGAGGGTGTCTAAATCATTGCTTTAAGGGAAAAAAAAGGAGACAGAAGGCCATTTCTCTTCCTTACAGAAGCACCTGTTGTGATTGCAGAACCTTTAAAAGGCTATGGGAAATGATGGCTTTTAGTCACTCTCAATTAATAATTACATTAATAATTATAGCATTGACTCAGTTAATTTCAGAACATCAGTTTTATGCAACATAGGACTGATCAAAAGAGTTGTCATTTTAATTTACATAATGAACAATCAGCATGAGTAAGCAAATTGACTATTGGCGTAACTCTGTAATACCTAATCAGGAGAATTTTAAGTGGTTTTGTCATTAACAGGAGTGTTTCACTGTTAGAGCAGAAACCGTGAGAATCAAGGGAGATGGTGAAGTTGGCCAGACTGTGATCTGTTCAGCAAGACCACACCTGCAGCAGGGCGCAGTGGCTGACACCTGTAATCCCAGCACTTTGGGAGGCTGAGGCAGGTGGGTCGCTTGAGCCCAGGAGTTCGAGAACCCCCCGGACAACATGGCAAAACCCCATCTCTACAAAAAATATAAAAATTAGCTGGGTGTGGGACCGGGCACAGTGGCTCACACCTGTAATCCCAGCACTTTGGGAGGCCGAGGTGGGTGGATCACGAGGTCATGAGATCAAGACCATCCTGGCTAACACGGTGAAATCCCATCTCTACTAAAAATACAAAAAATTAGACGGGCATGGTGGCAGGCTCCTGTAGTCCCAGCTACTCGGGAGGCTGAGGCAGGAGAATGGCGTGAACCTGGGAGGTGGAGCTTGCAGTGAGCCGAGATTGCACCACTGCATTCCAGCCTGGGCAACAGAGAGAGACTTTGTCTCAAAAAAAAAAAAAAAAAAAAAAAAAAAGCTGGGTGTGGTGGCACATGCCTGTAGTCCCAGCTACTCGGGAGGCTGAGGTGGGAGGATGGGAGGATTGCTTGAGCCTGTGAGGCAGAGGCTGTAGTAAGCTGACATTGCACCACTCCAATCCAGCCTGGGTGACAGAGTGAGATTCTATAATATCTCAAAAAAAAAAAAAAAAAAAAAAAGACTGCACTTGCCTGGAGAACAGCCAGAGCATCAAATAAATTCCAGCATCTAGGATGTACTAAAAACTCACACCAATGGATGAGCAACCCAAGACAGCATGCCAAAGAAGACAGAGCAGTGGGATATCCCAGAGGAATAAGGTTTGTTTAAAAAAATCTCAACCGCATCAGAACAAAATGTCACACATTCTGCAATCTTCTTTTAATTCACTTACGGGATCTGGTCATCCCACACCCAACCTCACAAAAAAATAAATAGCTATAAAATCTAAGAATAATTTTGGGTGAGGTGTTTATAAGGGAAAAATATGTAGTAAGTGTTGAATCATTATAACATCCCTTAAATCTTTGGAGAGGTTTACAAAGCATGTTGGCCTTCATCATAGATTCCTCTGTTAGACCCAGCATCACAAAAGCTATAGTCATTTTGGTATTCCTACTTGTTAGCACAGTATTGGGCACATAGGAAGTCCACCGTGCTTATAAAACTGAACCATAAGCTAGCCTTTGCTTTTTGTTTTAATTTTCCATTGAGTTTTGATTCCTCCACTAAATCTGTGCCTTTCCTTCTGTCATTTTGTTTTCATTTCAGTGAAACAAATATAAATCATTCACTTCCTAGTTCCTTCTCCCTTCCAGCTCTAATTCTTGCATAATCTCTGTCCCCAGGGTTTAGTGCTTCTCAAATTAAGAAAATGAATCTAAACACACACACACCAAAAAAAAAAAAAAAAAAAAAAACCTACCACACTTGCATGTACCCTTTGCACATAATTCTAACTGTACGAGTCTTTCACACGTCATCGTCATTTACAATCATGTGTGAGGGAGCTCCTCCGAGAGAATAGTTCAACCCACAGTGGATACTGATGCCTCCCAAAGGGCAAGAACAAGTTTTGTTTTCATTTCATTTTGGTCATGTGCTCCTATTAACATAACTCTCAATGACCCTGTTTTATTAGTTACTAGATTGTTTCGGCAAAGCCACTATTAAAGACAAAAGAAGAAAATACCAAATGCTGGCAAGGATGTGCAGTGATGGAAACGCTTATACACTGCTGGTGGGGGTGTATATTAATATAAACCCTTTGGAAAACTGTTTGACAGCATCTATCGCAGTTAAACATGTGCATCCTAGATATATACTCAACAGAAATGTGGGCCCACAGGTCCCGAAAGACATACTAAGAATGTTTGTAGCAGTATTAATAGCACAAAAGTGGAAACAATCCATCAATGGCAGAATGGATACAATGTGTAGTACAGTCATACTATAAAGAACTATGCAGCAGTGAAAACACATCAACAGGCCAGGTGCAGTGGCTCATGCCTGTAATCCCAGCACTTTGGATCCAAAGTGGGTGGATCACAAGGTCAGGAGTTCAATACCAGCCTGACCAACATGATGAAACCTTGTATCTACTAAAAATACAAAAATTAGCCAGGCGTGGTGGCGTGCACCTGTAATCCCAGCTACTCAGGAGGCTGAGGCAGGAGAATTGCTTGAACCTGGGAGGCTGAGGTTGCAGTGAGCCAAGATCCCGCCACTGCTTGGGTGACAAAGTGAGACTCCGTCTAACAAAAAAAAAGAAAGAAAGAAAGAAAGAAAGAAAGAAAGAAAAGAAAAGAAAAGGAAGCAGTACATGCAACAACATGGAGGAATTGCCACCCGACAAAAGAATACATGCTAGATGATCCCATGTATATAAAACTCCAAAATAAATAAAAATTTGTTTATTAACTATAGTGTTTTTTTTTTTAGGAATGCAAAACAAACTGGTAAAATTATGAGGGAAAGCAAGAAAGTGATTACCATAAAATCAGGAGACGCCACCCGTTGGGAGAAGAGTGAGGGTCTTAGGATCAGGAAGGCTTTGGGGGCTTCTAGAGGGCTGGCAAGACCCTATTTCTTGACACAGGTGGCGATGACATACAGTATCACTTTATGGAAATATGTTAAGCTGTACAAAATTGTTTTGTGTGCTTTTCTATTGGCGGTACTGAACAACTAAAAAGAAAAAGATTAAAAGGGGAGAAGAATACAATACAAAACTTATCAAAATTTTTTAAAGGTTTGCAGCTGGAAAAAACAGTGGGCTGTCAGTTTTGTTCCACGGAGCAGACTGCAAATAAGTAGTAGCCATAAGAAGACAGATTTTGGTAAGACCAAATGACAGCAACAAAGGGAGGAGGAAGAGGCAGAAAGAAGAGAAGAGAAAAACAAGGAGTGGAGGCAAAAAGAAACACAATTATACTTGTTTACAAACAGAATATTCCTCATGAGAAAGTGAGGGTCCCATCACTGAAGCTAGTCAAACACAGGCTGGAGGACCATAGGGAGGGATGTTCTGGAGAGGATGCAAACGGTGGAAAATGAATTGTATGGCATGTCCCCCCAGAACTAAGATTCTGTGATTCTATTTCTCTTTCTCAACAGTTATAGGTGTGGCCACTTAGAGAAACAGAAAAAATAAAAACCAAGAAAATCATGGTCTAAATATCCTAAATGTATAAAGCAGATATTCTAGTAGATTTTAAAATGTTTGTTTACAAGCCATTAACTAATCAAAAATAAAGGGAAGGGAAGAATTGAAGAGCTTCAAGGTAATGCTCAAGGAACCACTACCAAATCAGGTCCAACCATAAATGAAGAGCTGGCATTGGAAACAATGAAGACAAGGATTCAGTTGACCCACAGTGTTCCTCAAATGCATCTATTCTTTTAAGATAGATTATTAAAATAAATGGGTTGCGGGTTGCCTAAAAGTCATGGAATTTGGAAGCTTTATTTCCTTAACATTAAATCACAAGGCTTCAGCCTCTCAATCCCCATCTAACATCAGCCAATAGATTTAACATTTTGACACTTTCAGAGAAAGATAGCTGAGCCTTGGCTGAAGACTGTCTTAGAATATTTTGCAAGAAAAAACAAGCTCTGCTGAGCTGGTGATAATCCAGATTATCATCCATTCCCCCTTTTAGAGGCACAATGGATTTTAACCAGTTTTCTGTTTTATAAATATTACCATGGCTCAAAACATCTATGAGGAGACACAACATTACTTGTGGCTCTCATTCTGTTTGCTAACTAATTATATCAACAACCTGAACCAACTTAACACTATACAAAAACACAGCTGATTTAGCAATCTGTAAATTATACATGTACATAAATCTGTACTAAAATGTGCTGTGTTTCACTCCCGCTAATGTGCATGGATTCTTACTGGCACCTACAATTGTTTGATATAGGTTCCCGAACACTAAAACATATGTTCTGCCCAGAATGGGACCATTTAGAGTAATATTTTTGTAGTTTCCTGGCACTAAGGTCTGCCAGCCTTTCTAAGACAGATCTCCTATTTGCTTCAGCGAACATTCTGACAAGTGCCTGCAGATTTAAGCAACTATCAAAAAATATTCTGTAACAACACTTTCCATCCATGAACATAAAGAGAAACGGGCTGGTTTTGCCTATGTGGCAACAAAGCCAGTGGGATTTAAAATGATCACTGACATGACCATAAGCAAAATCAAATAAAATATGGAGTATTAATTATTTCTGCTGCCTACTTATGGCAATGAAAAAACCAGATAATTATCAAATCTTTCCTTCAAATGGGATTCAAAGTGTACCAAAGGAAGTTAAAGTAGATTTTAGTACCAGCAAGACCAGTAAACACCTTAGAAATGTTTTTTAAATACAGTGACAGGCCTAAACAGTTGCAGCCAGTCAACACTGTAAAATAGGGGCAAGAACCCTGGACCAAGATTCACTAGAATGTAATTTGCTAATCACAAGGAGGGTTTCTTGTTTACCACTGTATCCTCAGTGTTCCATAAATACATTCAATAAATCTTTGTTGAATGAATAAACCAGTAACAACTACTGGCTAGTCCCTGATCTGTCTCTAATTGCCTTTTCCTAACTCTGCCTCTTACTAACTGTAGGTAAATCACTTAACCTGAGGATTCTTAGGATTCTTAGGTGAGTTTTAGTTTAAGGATTTTAGTTCCTTAAATTCTAAAATGGAGACACTGCACCTCCTCTACTAGCTTATGGGGATCAAAGGTGATATTCTATGAAAAGTGACTTGGTACTTTATAATGGGGCACACAGATGTTAAGTGCCCATTATCCCCGCCTTTGCCTTCAGCTAAACCACTGACAAAGGTGAACAGACTGTATTTCCTTGAAATATAATTAGCCTCTCCTTTGCCCTATTATTCTGTTGAGATGTAGTAGTGTGGCTGTTAGCCAAGATGGATGTTGTTCTTGTTGTTATAGCATTTTATTTAATCTCCACTCGGAAATTATGCTTCTTGAGAGAATATAATGATAACACAAGGAAAGTGTTTTTGCATGGTGTACCATAAAGAATATGACATTGGATTCAAATGGTTTGGGACCTCATCAGTTCTGCCCTTAAATATTTGAGGAAAGTCTCTTGCATCAGTTTCCTTATATATACAATGATGGGGAAGGAGAGGCAGACTAGATAATAATTAAGGTCTGTCTCTTCCTACAGTTCTATGATATTCCAGACATCAGATATTCAAATAACCCAAAACGAAGTCAGTACTACTGTTCATTATCATATAAGAAGTTTTTAAAGGATGATAAAAAATAGTTCCACAGACTAAATCATAAAAGCTGGAGAAATAGTAATGCTGAAAGCAGGATATATGATAGATGTCCTCTAAGGAATACCAGCCTCGGGCATTGTTTGCTCTGCCACTTTGAATAAGCCACTTACTATTCCTAGGACTCAGTTTTCTGATCTGTAAAAGAGGAACATTAATACTGCACAGGACCACTAGGAGAAAACACCTAATAAAATGATCATAAAACATTGCTTTTCCAAGGTAAAATGCTATTTTAATACCATAACGTCCAAAAAAAGGGCTCATGGATTTTAGAACGAGACAATCAATATCTTTAAATAGACTTTTTCCACCACAGTAAAATAATATAATGCATGCAGATATTGTGATATTTCTAGGAGTTCGCATTTTTCTTCCATTTGTGTTCAGGAAATATTATAAAAAGGATCACCTTTTAAACATTAAGCGCCGTATTTCAAGATGAGAATCATTTCTTCTGAAATAATAATTTTTAAAATTCATCGAACTCTCCCAAGATGCTTCATTTTTGTTGATGCTCTTCGTTTGGTTGGTTCATTGAAATCAACCTGCTGAAACTGATGTTGAAATGACAACGCCCATCCTAAAAATATTCCCAGTGACTTATTCTGGTCACATTCTATGCTTACAGAGGGAAAGTGGTTCTAATAAGATCAACTAAACTAGACAGTATTCTGCCTTCACAGCTCCAAGATTCTTAAGGTTCTCTTACAAACCCAAGGCATCTTGTGACTTTTACATGTAAGTTTCTCTTCCTGCTCCCTCCACTCAAAAATATACACAGTATACATTGGGGTTTCCCCTCTAACTGACAGGGTACTGCCTCTTTACTGAAAAATAGAATTGTCATTGATATTTATGAGGAAGTTGGTGTCACTGACAATGGGATAACCAAATTTACAATATTGTCTCCATACCCCTTAATAGTCCAATAAAAATAGCAATAATAGCACAGTAACTCTTAGTTATTTTATTTAAAAATCCATGAACACCTCCAGCTTTTTTATGGCAAAACAGTTCATTGTGGCTGTTCACATAGTAATTATCATCCCCTTGCATCCCCAGGTAATGACTGTGACCTTGACCTAAAAGCCACCTTAGTTTGAATAAGGAAGACCTTGAAAGGAAAGGTGACTGACCAGAAACACTCTTAGGAGGCACACAATGAAGAAATGATCATTTCTAAGAAAGTACTTAAATAATACATGACTATTTGCTATGCTAGTGGATGTGTTTTATTATAAGATAAACTTAAATCACTGTTTAATTAAAGAGTATTTATTAGTAGCATAAGTCACTTTTCATGCCCTTCCCGTGAATCCCTAAATCCAAACAGAATCTCATCTGAAATCGTGATATTTACACATTATTAAAACCCATTTCCTAAGTTAGCTCCTCATGTCCCCCTGGTAGAAGAATGTCATCTGTTTCTGGAAGGGGTGGGGTGGGGGTCTAGGAGTCTACAAAGAGCATCTTATGCTTGGCTGTCTTTCAATGTAGCCGTTTGACGAGCTCGTGCGCTGCGTCTTCCAACTGCCAGGACTCCTATTTGCTCTGCAAGTGCTTAGCTGAGGTCTCTCCGCTGTGTCCAAAAGCGTTTGGAATTCTTCTTTACCATCCCTGCTCCTAGGACTCTCGCCTCTCAAGGTTTCATGCTACCGTCGATCTTAATGCCACAAGGGAACAGATGAGTGCTGATGATCAGTTTATTGGGTAATGGATCTATTTATAGGTTTCGTGAGATTGGGAATTTATAAGTGAGCAACACTTAAGGGTGGCATAAAACAGTTGTGGGTTTGGAAGACAGGAAATATAACAGGTTTGTACCTGTGACCATTTAGTCCGCTCTGCACCTGTGCCCTCCACTTCCCACCTGACGCCAGGAAAACCATCTGCCCCTCACTTCGAAGGTGAGCCTTAACTTCACCTGGAAAGGGGTGGGGGAGTGAAGGGGTGGAATCAGGCCTCCGACAGCACTTCCCCACACCTCGGACTTTTCAGTTGCAGGGATGGAAGGTGGAGGCAGCCGCATCCTCCCATTCTGAGGCAACGGGGACCGGGAGTTGCCCGTCTCTACTGCTGGCTCTCCCTGAGGAGAGGCGGCGCCTCCGGGAGCCCCAGAGCCTTCGCGGAAGGGTGGGCAGTGCCGACGGGGCACGCGCTGCCGCTCCGGCTGCGGCCAGCTTTCCATCACTTTTCCCAGGACTTTGCTCAGCAGCTGTCACGCACCCTTGGAGATGAGAACGAGAGGGCGCGAGAAAGGCCCAAAAGGCGTCCCCAGAAGAGCTCTCCTGTTAGGATGGGGACCCATCAGACCCCGCCCCGCCCTGCCCACCTTTCTCTGCCTCGGGGAGGCTGCCCTGGGTGCCCGCGCCGCGGCTCCTTAGCAGAGCTCGCGGGTTCTGCTACATCTGCTGGCTCCGAGCGGCGAGAGGTTCTGCAATAAAAGCACGGAAAAAACGCCCGGGTAATCGAAATCCGAATGCACCTCTTACCATTGGACCGCCGGACAATATTCTCCAGAAACGTGTTCTGCGGGGCCACCAGTCCCCTCCTGCCCCCAGCCATGGTCATCCTCCCAGCAGCTCAGGGTCCGGGGAGCGTCCTGGCGCGGCTTCTTATGACAGCAGGAAACTGGACTCGGGGCCCGCACGCAGTCCCGGCTCGAAGCGCCCCATGCGCCCCGCGGGGACCCGCAGGCAGGGCTGGCGGCTCCCTCCGGCTGCTACCCTCGCGCCCTATTCGCGCCTCCCTCCCTGCGGCCCGCCTCGCAGTGCACTCGCGCCGGCCTCGGCTCGCTGCAGCCGCCTCCGGGTGGGCGGAGGGAGCAGCGGCGCCTGGGCCGGCGGCGCCCCCTACCGGGCTCGCGCCCCCCGCCGGCCTGCGGGAGACCAAGCTTTGGGGTTCCCGCAGAGGCCGGGAAGCGGCGGGCGGCCGTGGACCAAGGCTGGGACGGCAGCGCCACCCTCTGGGTACAGACGGGAAATGTGTTCAGGATGTGCCTTGGGTTGGGTGGAGAGGAGGGCATTGTGAGCAGCTTTCAGGGCGGATTCACCCCTAACAAGTCTTGGGGGAGCGTGCTGATGTAACTCTCTTCCTTTGCTCTGTTTCAGGCCGGGGACCCCGGGACGTCTAAGGCTCTGGGAACACCTTCTTGCCTTCCTGTAAGGTTTGTCAGCCTGACTAGTGAAAGTTGCCCCACCTTGATTCTAGGCCAAGTGTTGGAGGAGTAATTAATGAAGTTGTATTGCAATAGTGCAGATTTACAGAGTGACTGGCAGATTCAGCTTCAGAAGAGTTGTCTTGGGTTGTTTTTACCGTAGACACAAATGCAGGCTCCTGATGTTTGGTATGATCAATATCAAACTGCCTGACAAACATCAAAAACGGTGGACTTGTCTCTAAGGACGAATGCTCGGGGGGGGGGGGGGGGGCAGTATTAATCAAGCAACCATGGCTTTGGCTTGAAGGGTAGTCTGTAGTGCAAAGGATACTGTTAGTTTTTACAGCTGACCCCTAGTATACGGAAGAACCACGTACATCCAAGGTTTCTGGACAGGGGCTAAGACAATAGTCGTTTGTTCACTTATTTGGGGGGATTTCGAACCAAACATACTCTGTACCTGCCTTTTTACTATATATCCCCCGTAGGTGTGGTGGGAGACTAAGCCTATGTCCCGCAGAGGAAATGAATGGAGAGTTTACTAGTTTCAGACAGAGTCAAGAGTCAACACGAAAATGTAAGAGGGAAAAAAAAACTGACCCTGGAAATTAATTGTCTGGGTTAGCCATCCTGACATATCCTAATGTATTGCAAAGACATCCTGTCTCAGTTAATTAATCTCAAAAACAGAAGAACTAATTCTTGCCCAGAAATCTCTCAGAGTTGCTGTGAAGATCAAGCAAGATTATGTATGGGGACAGCACCCTAAATTGTAAAGTGCTTTGTCAAGGTCAGATGTCATTATTGGAGTGACTAAATAAATTGGGCCATTATGAATATCACCCTTTGTCTCGTCTTGTGAAGAGACAAAGTAAACAGATTGCTGTTAGCAGAGAGTTAAATAAGGCTGTTATAGGATTTGAAATGAAAGTAATGATACACTTTTCCCTTAAGATAGCCTTCTACCCATCGCCTGTCACCCCGTCTAGAACTGTGATTTCTTAAACCCTAGCTCCGTCTAGTGGTTCTTTGTTCTATTACAAATGAGATAACACAGTGGTTGAAGAGAACTTGACTCTCACATGCATTTGGTGCTGAGCTGAGCCAGTTTGGTGCCTATCCACTTCATTTAAATAGGTTCATTTAAATAAGATTTTTAAAGTTGTGTTATCGCACAAACATGCCAAAGGAAGATTTTTCATGTCAATATTAAAAACCCATCAAGAAACCTCATAATCCTGCTTGTGAAAGGAAGATAAAGAAAATAATGCGGAGGGGAAAACTATCATAGAGTTAATAAAATTTGTAAGGTTTTAATGAGCTCTCATGTTCTATGGCTTAGATACAAAAGGAAACAGATGATATTAGTTTGAGATGAGAGACGTTAAAGCTTTGGTGGGCTACCTGAGAAGAAAAAGAAATAAGGAGATGTCTTCCATTTTAAATGTACTACTGAAATGGATCTCAACATGGACTGTGCGTGCGTGTGTGTGTGCGTGCGTGCGTGTGTGTGTATTGGCACCTTTTTGAATACTACAATTTTTGGTGGCACACTTGAAGAAATTAAAAGACCTAAAACAAAGTAGTGCTACTACAAAGTGGTCCTTTTTTTAAAGTTTTAAACCTCCAGATTGTGTGCCATAACACGATCACATTATTTTATATCTTTTTGCTTAAATAAGACTGGATGCTTGTAAAAGCACTGTTACACTGTGTTATGGCACTTTAAGTACTTGCTTAGAAATGATCATTTCTTCATTGTGTGCTTCTTAAGAGTGTTTCTGGTCAGTCACCTTTCCTTTCAAGGTCTTCCTTATTCAAACTAACTAAGGTGGCTTTTAGGTCAAGATCACAGTCATTACCTGGGGATGCAAGAGGAAGATAATTACTACGTGAACAGCTACAAAAAAATGTTTTTGCCAAAAAAAAAAAAAAAAAAAAAAAAAAAGCTGTAGGTGTTCATGATTTTTAAATAAAATAAATATTTAAGAGTTAAATTGTTAAAAAGTCAGCAATCTTTCATCACAATGTGAGTGTCTCACAGTGTCTGTGGAGGTACATCCAGTTTTTTCCCCCATTCCCTTGGTTCACTCACAACACATCTGACTGTAGGAATAGAATCACATTCTGCCCTGTCCACAGCCACATCCTCAATATTCCAGTAAACACTCCCTCTTTCTTGGTGCTAGTTGACAGGATACTGTGCTTCTTACCTTTTACTTGCCACCTTCTGTTCCCTCCTTAACATTGAGTTCCAGCACCTGCTCAACTTAAAAGTTCTGTCTGAGATCTACCTCTGTAATATAGGAATCTCAGTTAGAGTAAACTTTAATCTTACAGATTTGTTGAAACTGGGTTACAGATTCATGAAGGATTCACAATATACCAATGTACCTTGGAAAACAGTCGAGAACGCTTATATTTTTGCATAACAGACAAAGCCACTCCTTCATTTAAAGGGACAACTTTAGATAACTGTGACCAGAGTTCCAATTCAACTGCATCTATCCATCTGCGTGGATAACATTTTATCCATGGGCTACATTATATATGGGCTACATTTTCTGCAGGGATACAGAGTTCAGATACAGAGTTTGAAATAAATTCTAAAATGTGAGTCTACTGCTTCTAGGCTTCTTTCCTCCTCAGGGGCTCTCCTCCTGTATCCCTCAGCATTTTGTTTACCCCTTAGCTATAAGATGTGTTTATGTCTGTATCATGTTGTAGATTATGTCTGTATCACGCTCCTTGAAACAAAGACACACTGTAACTATCTTTGTTCTCATAAATGCTATTAAGCTACACTGTAATTAGTGAGATCACAAATGTAATAGATAGTGATGGAGGCATAATGTTATAGGGAGAATATGGAGATGGTGGTCTGCAGATTGGCTGGGAAAAGAGTCCAGGAGATGACAGAAAAATCTCTCCCGCAACAACAACAACAAGTCTACCAAACAAAGAGGATGACAATGCCACACATCAGAAGGGGCAAATAGTATCATATAAAGACAGGAACTTCATTTTTCCTTCCATTAAGACCACAAGGTGTGGGTGACAGATTTTAGAAAGCCAGGAACCTCTCTAACATAGGACAGTTGCCTGTGAGTCCTAGGTCTGAGAGCTAGAAGGGGCAGACCACAGATGCATCATCATTAGCAACTTAAGTGGAGGAGACATTGAACATAGAGGCGACTTCACTACTCAGCCACCATGAGTGAAATATCTAAATATCTAAAAGTGGAGAGGAATTTGCAGCATGAGAAATTTCAGCTTCTATAGCCCAATGACTGACTGACTTCTTGTATGTAATTTCTATTAACAAAACTTCTATTTGAATCAACTTATAGGAAGAATGTTGGGCAGACTATATACATTGAAAAAAATGATTCCCTACTATAGATGTATCTCCCCAGTGTTGGGAAAAGGGACAGAATCTGCTTCAAAGGAAATACTAGTCCCTGAATCCGATTGACTAGGGGCAAAGAATGCACTGATGTGGGTCTACACTTACCCATGGCTAACCCAACAGGCAGTGTGAAGCGTTTGTAGAATTGAGTTATATCCTTCCAAGTGCCCTAAGCTATTTTTCTTTCTCATTTCCTCTAAACAAAAGAGAAAAGGATCTTTTATCACACCCTTCCCTCAGTGAGAAATAATTAAAAGTCATTTACAACAGTCTCATTTTATTATAACAAACATTTGCATGGTGTCTAGTATGTAGCAGACACTGGGATAGGTTCTAAGGATTAAAAGATGGTTATGACTGGCCCTGCCCACAAGAAATTCAACAAACACTTAATGAATGTGTATGTTCTTCATGATTTCTTTCAACTGCTTTCCTGTCTCCAATGTACCCTCTAAATCTTCCTTTCTTTTTAAATAAACTATAGTTCAACTTGACCTCTTCACTTAAGATTTTTTTTTTTTTTTGAAACAGGGTCTCAAAAAAGCCAGAACTTCAGGTGAGAATTTGTCTAGTTCCTCATTGCCATATTTAAACCACTACTCTTCTCCATTCATGTAAAATTTCTCCTACTTTGAAGTTCATGACCAATGACAATATCACTGTATTTCCCTTCAATTCTTAAAACAAACTTGGGGAAAACTGTATTCAGTTATGAAAAGGCTGAGTTGCCTGCAGGACATTTCAGAGAAATATCAAGTAGGAAGTTGGATATTCACATCTAGAACCCAAGAGAAACATCTGGGTGGTGCTCAAAATTGGCAATCACCAGTTTATAGCTTTCAAAGGAGACTGAGAAGGAGCAGTTTAGAAGTGGAGGGAACTGAGAGAAGTGGTTTTATAGAAGCCCAGAGAGGAAAACTCTTTAAATGAAAAGAAAGAAGAAAAGCGTCATTTGTTGTACACTGTAGAGATAAACACTGGAAAATGTGCATTAGCTCTAATGATTAGTTGGCCATTTGATACATTAGCAGAAACATTTTCAATGGAATAGTAGGGAGGGAGCCAAAGTTCAAGCGATTTAAAGATTAAATAGAAACATACAATTAAACCGGGTGCGGTGGTTCACGCCTGTAATCCCAATACTTTGGGAGGCCGAGGCAGGCAGATCAACTGAAATTAGGAGTTTGAGACCAGCCTGGCCAACGTGGTGAAACCGCATCTCTACTAAAAATACAAAAATTAGCTTGGCATGGTGGTGGGGGCCTGTAATCCCAGCTTCTTGGGAGGCTGAGGCAAGATAATAGCTTGAACCCGGGAGGCAGAGATTGCAGTGAGCCGAGATCACGCCATTGCACTCCAGCCTGGGCAACAAGAGCAAAACTCCGTCTCAAAACAAACAAACAAAAAAATATATATACAATTAAGATGGCAGATGGGGCTAAGGTGCAGTGGGTACCACCTTCCTCTCCTAAGCATACAGAAATGCCAGGTAAGGCTGGGCATGGTGGCTCATGCCTGTAATCCCAACGCTTCGGGAGGCCTAGGCGGGTGGATCAGTTGAAGTCAGGAGTTCGAGACCAGCCTGGCCAACGTGGTGAAACCCTGTCTCTACTAAAAATAAAAAGATTAGCCTGATGTGGTGGCACACACCTGTAATACCAGCTACTCAGGAGGCTGAATATTTTATTGAAAACTTTATCCATGTCTATTGAGATGATCACGTGGTTTTTGTTTTTAATTCAATTTATGTGGTAAATCACGTTTATTGATTTGTGTATGTTGAACCAACCTTGCATCCCAGGAATGAAGCTTACTTGATCATGGTGAATTAACACTTTGATATGCTATTGAATTCGATTTGCTAATATTTAATTGAGGATTTTTGTATCTATGTTCATCAGGGATGTTAGCCTGTAGTTTTCTTTATTTGTTGTGTCTTTTGCCAGGTTTTGGTATCACGGTGATGCTGGCTTCATAGAATGAGTTAGCAAGGAGTCCCTTCTCCTTGAATTTTTGGAATAGTTTCAGTGAAATTAGTACTAGCTCTTCTTTGTACATCTAGTAGAGTTTGACTGAATGGACCTGGTTCAGGGTTTTTATTGGTTGGTAAGTGTTTTTTTTTTTCACGCATTCAATTTCAGAACTCAATATTGGTCTGTTCAGTGTTTCAATTTCTTCCCGTTTCAATCATGGGAGATTGTGTGTTTCCAGGAATTTATTTATTTTCTCTAGATTTTCTACTTTGTGCACATACAGGTGTTCATAATAATTTCAAAGGATCTTTTCTGTTTCTGTGGGATTGGTTGTAATGTCAACTTGTCATTTATGATTGTGCTTATTTGGCTATCTTTTTTTTGTTATTCTCACTAGCAGTCTATTGATCTTGTTTATCCTTTCTAAGAACCAATTTTTGGTTTCAATGATTTTTTGTATGGATTTTTGGGTCTCAGTTTCATTCAGTTCTGCTTTGATCTTAGTTATTTCTGTTATTCTACTAACTTTAAGGTTAGTTTGTTCTTGTTTTTCTAGTTCCTCTAGGCATGATGCTATTAATAGATTATTAATTTGAAAGCTTTCTTTTTAAAGTGAGTATTTAGAACTAAACTTCATACTACTTTTGCTGCATCCCAAAGATTTGGCTATGTCGTGTCTCTATTTTCATTAATTTCAAAGATTTTTTAAAAATTTCTGCCTTAATTTCATTGTTTACCCAAAAGTCATTCAGGAACAAGTTCTTTAATTTCCATGTAATAGTATGGTTTTTGTTGTGTTTTGTTTGAGATGGAGTCTTGTTCTGTCGCCCAGTCTGGAGTGCAATGGCACAATGTCAGCTCACTGCAACCTCTGCTTCCGGGGTTCAAGCGATTCTCCCACTTCAGCCACCCAAGTAGCTGGGATTACAGGCCCACACCACCACATCTGACTAATTTTTGTACTTTTAGTAGATATGAGGTTTCAACATGTTGACCAGGCTGGTCTTGAACTCCTGACCCCAAGTGATCCACCCACCTCAGCCTCCTAAAGTGCTGGGATTACAGGCGTGAGTCATCGTGCCCGGCCAATAGTGTGGTTTTGAGAGATCTTTTTGGTACTGATTTCTATTTTTATTCCATTGTGGTTCAAGAGTATGGTTGGTATGCTTTGGTTTTTTTTGTTTTTTTTTTTGTTTGTTTGTTTTGTTTTGAGACTTGCTTTATGGCTGAGAAGGTGGTTGATCTTGGAGTATGTTCCATGCGCAGATAAGAATGTATATTCTGTGGCCGATGGATGGAGTATTTGTTAGATGTCTATTAGATCCAGTTGATCCAGTGTTGAATTTAAGTCCATAATTTCTTTGCTGACTTTCTGCCTCAGTGATCTGTCTAATATCGTCAGTGGGGTGTTGAATTTCCCTAATATTGTGTGGCTGTCTAAGTCTTTTTGTAAGTCTAGAAGTACTTGTTTTATGAATTTGAGTGCGCCAACATTGCGTATTTAGAATAGTCAAGTCTTGTTTAACTGAATACTTTATCATTATATAATCCCTTTCTTTGTCCATTTCAAACCTTTTGGTTAGTTTAAGGTATGTTTTATCTGTTGTAAGAATAGTAATTCCCACTCTTTTTTGTTTTTCATTTGTGTGGTAGATCTTTCTCCAACCCCTTACTTTGAGCTGACGAGTGTCATTAAGTGTGAGATGGGTCTCTTGCAGACAGTAAGTGAATGTCTGCAAGAAAAAAAATGTTTTTTCATCCAATTTGTCACTCTGTGCCTTTTAAGTGGGGCATTTAGACCATTTACATTCAAGGTTAATATTGACATGTTAGGTTTTGGTCCTAGTGTGAAGTTGTTAGCTGGTTGCTTTGTAGTCTCTATTGTGTGATTGCTTTATGTGGTCTGTGAGCTATGTACTTAAGTGTGGTTTTATGGTAGGAAGTATCATTCTTTCATTTCCATGTTTAGAACTGCCTTAAGGATCTCTTGCAAGGCTGGCCTAATGGTAATGAATTCTCTTTGTGCTTGTTTGTCTGGAAAAGATTTTATTTCTCCTTCACTTATGAAGCTTTGTTTGCCTGGATATAGAAATTCTTGGTTGAAGTTTCTTTTCTTTAAGAATGTTGAAAATAGCCCCCAGTCTCTCCTGGCTTTTAAGGTTCCTGCTGAGAAGTCTGCTGTTGACCTAACAAGGTTCCATTTGCACATAATCTGACCTTTTTCTCTAGCTGCCTTTAAGATTTTTTTTCCTTAACATTGACCTTGGACAGTTGGTGACTATATGCGTTGGTAACATTCATTTTGTATAGTGTCTCATAGGTGTTCTCTGGATGTCTTATATCTAGATGTCTATTCTTCTAGCAAGATTAAGGAAATTTTCTTGGATTATTTCCATGAGAATGGTCATAAAGAAAATACAATCAAACCAAAATATGCCATGAAAAGAAAAAAAAAGACGTACAAAATGAATATGATATATGGTAAATACATTGAAAGTGACAGAAATGCATTCAAATATATCAGTAATCACAGTTAATGTAAAGGGATTAAATTTGCTTTTTCAAAGAAACTTTTAGATAAGAAAAAAAACACCACCTTTTAGTGGTTTAAAAGAACCTCACGTAGAGCACAGTGATATAAGAATGTTTAAAATGTAAAGAAATGGGCCAGATGTATTGTCCCATGCTTGTAATCCAGAGTGTTGGGAGGCCGAAGCAGGAGGAACACTTGAATAGGAGTTCAAGAATAGCCTGGGCAACATAGTGAGACCCATCTCTACAAAACAAAATTTTTAATTAGCTAGGTGTGGTGGCTTATGCTGTTCAGCCTAGCTACTTGGGAAGCTGAAGCAGGAGGATCACTTGAGCCCAGGAATTTGAGACTCCAGTGCTATGATCATGCCACTCCACTCCAGCCTGGGCAACAGAAGGAGACCCTATCTCTAAAAAATATAATAAAAATCAGTTGAACATGATGCCAAATGCCTGTAAACCCAGCATTTTGGAAGGCTGAGGTGGAAGAAATGTTTGAGTCCAGGAGTTTGAAATTTGCCTAGGCCACAAAGCGATACCTTGTCTTCACACACACACACACACACAAAATTTAATAAAAAAAATTAGCTGGCATGGTGGCATGCACCTGAAGTCCCAGCTACTCAGGAGGCTGAGGCAGGAGGATCACTTGAGCCCAGGAGGTTGAGGTTTCAGTGAGCTATGATTGAGCTACTGCATTCCAACCTGGGTGACAGAGTGAGACCCTGTCTCTAAATATTTAATAGTAATAATTAAAAAAAAGAAAAAAAGGAAAAAGGCCAGGCATGGTGGCTCACACCTGTAAGCCCAGCACTTTGGGAGGTTGAGGCAGGCAGATCACCTGAGGTCAGGAGTTCAAGACCAGCCAGGCCAACATGGTGAAACCCTATCTCTATAAAAATACAAAAATTAGCTGCACGTGGTGGTGGGCACCTGTAATCCTAGCTACTCAGGAGGCTGAGCCTGGAAAATCACTTGAACCCCAGAAGGCAGAGGTTGCAGTAAGCCAAGATCACGCCATTGCACTCCAGCCTGGGTGACAAGAGCAAGACTCCACCTCCCCCCCAAAAAAAAGAACGAAAGAAAGAAAAGGATATAGCAGAACTTTAGATTCAGGCAATATTTCAAATTAGAAAACTTTAAAACCCTCCTACTACAAATATCAAAAAATTCTGGAGATATATATATACGTGTGTGTGTGTGTGTACACAACCTTCTGTGAAATCAAGTAAATTCCTCAGGCACAAAAAACAAAGACAGAACTGAAAACCAAAGCAATGAGTACAAGCACAGTGATCTAACACTGTGACTGCCCAAGCAATTAGGGGAGGAGACGGTGGAAACCCCGATTAAGGCCAGGTCAAGAAAAGTTTTATTGTCATGCTGAATTCAGGCTTTATTCTATGAATAATCTAGTGCAATAAAAAGTTTAGGCAAGTGCATGACACGATTTGTATTTTATAAAAATATCTCTGACAGCAATGGGATAAATGGGCATGTAGAGAAACAAAGAAGGAAAGTTGAGTAAGGAAGGCAAGGGCTATGCTATGTCAATGGCGAGGGAAATAGAGAGGACTGCATGGATGTAAGAGCTGTGTGTGAAGTAGAATCATCAAAACTTGGTGAATCTGTGGATATAAGAATTTGGGTTAGAACATCAAAAGTCATAACCAGTATTCTGCCTGGACAAGTAGGTATACAATGGAGCCACTCCTTCAAAGGGGAGCACAAAAAATTTCAAAAGGAGGATCCTTCTCCTCCTTTTGAGGGGTTTGAAAAACAACAACAAAACATCTCTGACCTTAAATACCTAAATTCTGGTTGAGTGAGACTGGCAAAAATAAATTCGTTTTTCATGTCTTAAAACATAGATACCTTTCACTCACCTTTAATCATTTCATTTTGGAGCTAAAGGAGAATGCTTTAGAGCAGGTATAATTATTATAGAAAATATAAACTACCAGATTATTTTACAGCATGGGACTTTGGAGATAAGTGCCATTATGTTAAGGTAAGGGGTACCTCAGTTGTTGTTCAGCCTTTCAAAAGATCCTTTGACATTTTATTTTCTAGTTGACTTCCTCAGCTCATTCATGAGATTTGGAACCTTTAAAATGTTACTGCAATCCAATTCTCACATGACTGTTGTTAAAAAAAAAAAAAAAAAAACCTTAACAAAACATTGGAGTATCTAACTAGTACTTGATAACCCCACAATATTAGTTACCTATTGCTGGAAAAAATTACTGCATAATTTAATAGCTTAAAACAACAAATATTTGTTATCTCACAGTTTACTTGGGTCAGGAATCCAAGTGCAGCTTAGGTGGGTGCCTTTGGTATAAGGTGTCTCATAAGGCTGCAATCAGGCTGCTAGCTGGGATTGCAGTCTCATCCGAAGGCTCAGCTGGGCAGAGGATCTTCTAACCTCCCTCACATGGATTTTGACAAACTTTAATTCCTGACAGGTTGTTAGACAAAAGCCTCCTTCAGTTCCTTGCCATCTGGACCTCTCCACTGAGCAGCTCACAACATAACATTTGACTTCCCACAGAGTGAGCAAGTGTCAGAGCAGATGAGTGACTGTCTAACATAAAAGCCACAGCCACACAGTCTTTCTTTTTTTTTTTTCTGAGAAGGAGTCTCTGTTGCACCGGCTGGAGTGTAGTAGCACACACAATCTCAGCTCACAGCAGCCTCTGCCTCCCGGGTTCAAGCGATTCTCCTGCCTCAGCCTCCCAAGTAGCTGGGATTACAGGCATGCCCCACCATGCCTGGCTAATTTTTATATTTTTAGTAGAGACAGGGTTTCACCATGTTAGCCAGGATGGTCTCAAACTCCCGACCTCAAGTGATCTACCCACCTCAGCCTCCCAAAGTGTTGAGGTTACAGGCATGAACCACCATGCCTGGTCCAACACTCTTTTTGTGACCTAATCTCAGAAGTAACCTTCCATCCTCATCACTTCTACTATGTTCTGTTCATTAAAAATCAAGCTCACACTCAAGGGGAAGGGATGACACAAGGACATGAATACCAGGAGGCCGGGACCACTTTCTTAGAGGCTGCTTACCACATCTACTTTTGACCCTAAACATTTATCAACCATTGTCTACCACATTCTTCTGTATCTTTGCGATATTCAGGTTACTTAACTCTTTAACCACTACCGCACCACCACAACCTTTACTCCCCAAGTTATTCAGCTTAGATGGCGTGATCTGTCATTTTAGTAACTTTCTCACTAGTGTCTTACCTGGCCTCTCTATCTCTTCATAATACCTAACTTGGGATAAACACACTGTCTACTCCCTCTTGGCATGCATCCAGGTAGCTAAGCCATGCTGGATGAAGCTGCAAAATAGGCCAGGTTGGCATTACTATCCATTAATGATTTCCTATTCCACCGGAGCCTTCAACACTATCTGGCCGTCATGTTATACTGCTCTAGATAAGCTTGCTTTCTACTCTTCACCCTTTTAAACCTTCTTCCTTCCTTCTCACTCCCAATTTCAATTTTGCACCCCACTTTCCAAAACTAAAAGCCAATGGTATGAGTTCCCTTGTGCTTCTATCACAAACACCTGTTTATAATTGCTAGCTACCATCCCCTCATCTTTTCCACCTTTTGAAATTGTAGTGTGCTCTGAATGCCATCGCCTGTCACTTTCTCTCTATTGAATCCTTCATATTAATATTAAAAAGTAAAATCCCCTGATAGCACTTTTGACTACCAGCTGCTCTCCTATATTTCTCCTCCTCTCCTTTACTGTCAATCTTTAAAGAATTGCCTGGACTATTTCCATTCCCTTACATCCTATTCTTTCTTCAACTCAATACATCTGCTTTCCCTCCCATTACTCTAATGAAATGGTTCTCACTAAAGTTATTAATGGCCTCCATATCACTAAAGCCAGGGAACATTTTTCAGCCTTCATATTACCAGACCTCTTGGTGGCATTTATAGCATACTTTTCCCTTGGCTTCTGTGATTCCGTATTTTTTATTTTTTTCTTCTGTGTCTTTGTAGTGGCATTATTGATATTTATGGTTTTCCAACATCTTTTAGGTGCATTTCTATATGGTGTTCATTTCCTTATCTCACCCCTTACCCCCCCAAGTCAAACACCAGGACCTACATTGCCAGCTCCTCTCACAATCAAGTTTAACCATGTGATCTAGAGTCCTCCACTCAGTTGCATCCACATGAGACTTGGACTTAGAAAAAAATGATGTGAAGAAGGAAACAAGTCAAATTCATTTAGCTTGCATAGGTTATTGTGAGGGTTAAATTTTATAATATACATAGAGTAATTAGAACAGTGCCTGGGACAACGCAAGCACTGTTTCTGCATTAGCTGTTATTATTCATACAGGAACAGTGATAGTGCTGGCAGCTTTTGGGGATAGCAAGAAACATTATCAGTAATCACAAAAACCAAGGTTAAGTTTCATTACCCTGATGTATAAGTTTCAAATAATCAAAAAAATATATTTAAAGGAGCCCTATTACCACCCTGTGTAAGCCAAAGATTGTCATCAAACATAAGACACTCAAAGCCATTCAAGGACCTGCTACCGTGGTTGTATGCCAGGTAAGATCATGGATAGATCAACAAATAAGGAAATAGATCAAGGTGTGTTAAACATAATCTATAGGAGGTTGGAAGATTCAGTGTGATTTCAATAGTGGTGTCAAATGCTTAATCTACATTTCTAGGTGTGGCCAGCTGCAGAAGGACATGGTCAACCTTCATATACGGAATTTATTTTTTCAGAAATTAAAAGAGGATCAGGGGAAAACATGCCTTGGTCTAGAGGGCAAAAGTTGACTCAATTAACCTGAAACAGGGACTGCCTTCCCCTAATTCTCATCAATGTTTGGGATTAGCTATGACTGTAAATTGTATAAAATGAGAAAAGTCTTTTTTTTTTAATGGATTACTGCTTTGCAAGACTGCATACCTGAATAATATGGGATGATATGTGTAATTTCATATAATCAACACATCTGAATAATGAGAATAACATATTATCTACTTCACTTGGTTGTAACAAGGAGTGATTAAATAAATTAATACACATAAAGCAATAAGAGCAATGTCTGGCATATCGTTGTTTGCTTGATTGTTTATTTTGTTCATACACTTCATGCTGTGTCATTCCCTTTTACTGTTCTAAAAACAGTATATGCAGCTAAACTGCCTGCAATTCAGGGGCTCTTTGAGGGAAAGGTCACTCACCACATGAGAGGAGAAGGAAGAAAACCCATGAATTTTAAGAGTTTATTTTGGAAGACAAAGTCCTCCCATCCCACCTTAATCTTTCCAGGAACTTGTAGCAAAGTTCTCCTAAGAGAAGAAGTGGGCAGAGGCCTTAAGGGTTTCTATTGCATGACAATGCTTAAGGCTATAGCTGCCTGCCCCAGAATGGCTTTCCACCCACTACAGTGCCTAGCTCAGGCAGTGCCTTCCTCTCCTTCCCCAGGCCAGCAATGCTGACTCCCCCAGAGCCTTGTAAGCAGCAATTTTTATAACCTTAACCATGCAAATGATTGTCCAACTATAGCCAGAGGGTCCAGGAGAGCAACAGATAAGGATTGCGCTCTCTGCATAACACTGGGCAAGATTCAGAATTTAAAATTTTGAATCCCGCTGAATAACTACTCCTCTTTGTGCTTTTAAGTCACTGGTGAATCGTTGGTGTGTTTGGATAGCTTTGGTTTATTTACACTATACATGTTCTTGTTATCACAGATTTTCTCTTCACCAGCATGGGGTCTACTTGCCTCTGCTCTTCAAATGCCACTTTGTTTACTCGCTATGGTCCTCCTTTTCTGTAAATACTGTCTCAGCATTAACAGCCTCCTCTATGGCTACCTAGTAGGTCATTTAGTAAATTATCATTTAGTAAGAACTACATAGAATGCATACTCAGGAGTCTTAATTCAATTTACCTGTGTAAAGAAACTATTCACTATTACAACACAGTTCTAAAAGTACTCTGATAAATCATCCTGATAAGGAAGAAAGTGAAGAGGAACATAAAGAAACCAGAGCATCTATAACGTTTTAAATAGTTCCTCTTTTGAAGAACGTAAGTACAGAAATAACAAAAGATAAATGCCAGTCGGACGCGGTGGCTAATGCCTGTAATCCCAGCACTTTGGGAGGCCAAGGTGGGTGGATCATTTGAGGTCAGGAGTTCTAGACCAGCCTGGCCAACATGGTGAAACCCCATCTCTACTAAAAATACAAAAATTAGTCGGGTGTGGTGGCACACACCTGTAGTCCCAGCTACTTGGGAGGCTGAGGCAGGAGAATCTCTTGAACCTGGGAGGTGGAGGTTGCAGTGAGCCAAGATCACACCACTGCACTCCAACCTGGCAACACAGCCAGACTCCATCTCAATAAATAAATAAATAAATAAATAAATAAATAAATAAATAAAGATAAATGCCAAAGATAAATGCCAAATAGCTGTATCAACCTGGGGAACAAATGCCAGAGACTAATTCCTTTAAGATTCTGAGAACCCATGGAAAATGCTACAGGTAACATTATTCTTAGAACAAGAAAATGAATATGTAAAGCAGAGGACCACCATTTGGACTATATGCATGCATATAAATGTAACAGACTACAGAAAATACGTAATTCCTCAAGATCCTTTTTGCTCTTACTTACTTTGTTAAAGAGAATAATATTTGAACTGTAGTCAACTTTTTACCATCATAAAGAAGAAATTGAAGTCTAAAATATGGAAAAAATATCTTAGGAAACTGTAGCTAAAGTTAGTTCAAGTTTCCAAGCCCCACTGAATTAAAAGGAACTAAAAGCCTAAACTCAAGAAAATGTTTTCTTGATTTTGTTCAAAAGGGATAAGAAGTGAATTGTTTTGAAAAACCACACTTTAACTAAATACTTATTCTGGACAAATTGCTGATAGGTTATTAAACAGATGAGTTGGGAGTATGTGTTAGCCCTTTCTTGCATTGCTATAAAGAAATACCTGAGACTGGTTAATTTATAAAGAAAGGGGGTTTAATTAGCAAATGGTTCTGCAGTCTTTACAGGAAGCATGGTGTTGGCATCTGCTGGGCTTCTAGTGAAGCCTCAGGGAACTTTCAATTATTGTAGAAGGTGAAGGGGGGACAGGGTCTCATATGGTGAGAATGGGAGCAAGTGAGAGAGTGTAGGGGGAAGGTACCACACACTTTTAAAGACCAGATGTCATGAAAATTCACTCACTATCACATAGACAGCACCAAGTGGATGGGGCTAAACTATTCATAAGAAATCCACCCCCATGATTTAAATACCTCCCACCATGCCCACCTCCAACATTGGAAATTATATAAGATTTAGAGGGGACATCCAAACTATATCAGTGTACCTACAAGAAAAGAAGGTTAATTGCTGAGAAGCAGAATAGGTAAATCAAATGGGGAAAGAAAGAGGAGCATAAGGTGGTAGAAGGAGGGAGAGTACAAAGAGTTCTTTGTAATATGGACCAAAAAGATTACTCAAGGAAGTCTTCAATGAAAAGTAGGCAGTATAGGCAGTGGTTACCACGAGCCTTGGGTGAGACTCAGTGCTGTCCCAGTGGTGGTGGCCACAGGGGTGCTTGTGTCACCCCACCTCAGCTCCAGGCAACTGGAGAAAGAACACAGAAAGAGATAGAGAGAGACTCCATTTATCTGGAAGAAAATAAGGGAGAGAACAAGAGTCTTCCTGGTAATCCAGAGAATTCTTCTGGATCTTATCCAAGACCACCAAGGAGGTACCTCAAAATGTCTGCAAGAGACACAGAAATACTGAACTTGGGTTGCCACCAATGCAGATACAGCTATGGCGGCCAAAAACTTAGATCACAACATCCAAGTCCCTTCAAATACCTGAAGAGTCCTCCTAACAAGGATGGGTACAAAGAAGCCCAAACTATGAAGATTTCAATAAATACTTAACTATTCAATGCCCATACACTGACAAACATCGAGAAGCATCAAGAACTTTCAGGAAAACATGACCTCACCAAACAAACTAAATAAGGTACTAGTGATTTGGCTGGGCGCAGTGGCTCGTGCCTGTAATCCCAACACTTTGGAAGGCTGAGGTGGGTGGATCACGAGGTCAGGAGTTCAAGACTAGCCTGGCCAAGATGGTGAAACCCTGTCTCTACTAAAAATACAAAAAATTAGCTGGGTGTGGTGGCAGGCACCTGTAATCCCAGCTACTCGGGAGGCTGAGGCGGGAGAATGGCTTGAACTCAGAGGGCGGAGGTTGCAGTGATCCAAGATCACACCACTGCATTCCAACCTGGGTGACAGAGTAAGACTCTGTCTCAAAAAAATAAATTAAATAAATAAATAAAAATAAAGTACTAGTGACCAGTTACGGAGACACAGAGATATGTGACCTTACAGACAGAGAATTCAAAATAGCTGTTTCGAGGAAACACAGTGAAATTCAAGATAACACAGAAAAGGAATTCAGAATCCTAACAGATAGGATTTAACAAAGAGATTTAAATAATTTAAAAGAACTCAGAAGAAATTATGGAGTTTAAAATGCAATTGAGGCCAGATGCAGTGGCTCACACCTGTAATCCCAATACTTTGGAAGGCTGAGGCAGGTGAATTACCTGAAGTCAGGAATTCAAGACCAGCCTGGCCAACATGATGAAACCCCATCTCTACCAAAAAATACAAAAATTAGTAGAGCGTGATGGCACACACCTGTATTCCCAGCTACTCAGGAGGCTGAGGCAGGAGAATTGCTTGAACCCAGGAGGTGGTGGTTCCAGTGAGCCAAGATTGTGTGGCTGCACTCTAGCCTGGGTAACAGACAGCCTGTCTCAAACAAAAACAAACAAACAAAAAAGCAATTGATATGCTGAAGAAAGTATCAGACTCTCATAACAGCAGAATTGATCAAGCAGAAGAAAGACATAGTGAACTGGAAGACAGACTGTTTTGAAAATACACAGAGGATACAAAATAAATAAATAAGAAAAAGAATGAAACACACCTACAAGATCAAAAACATAGCCTCAAAAGGACAAATCTAAGAGTTATTGGCTTTTAAGAGGAGATTGAGAGAGATAGGAGCAGAAAGTTTATTCAAAGGGATAATATCAGAGAACTTCCCAAACCTAGAGAACGACATCAACATTCAAGTACAAGAAGGTTACTGAACGCTAAGCAGATTTAACCCAAAGAAGACTACCTCAAAGCATTTAATAAACTACCAAAGGTCAAGGATAAAGAAAGAATCCTAAAAGCCACAAGATGAAAGAAACAAATAACCACACAATGGAGTACCAATATGTCCGGCAGAAGACTTTTCAGTGCAAACCTTACAGGCCAGAAGAAGGCGGCATGACATATTTAAAGTGAGGAAGGACTGTAATCTCAGCATTTTGGGAGGCTGAAGCAGGTATATTGCCTGATGTTAGGAGTTCAAGATCAGCCTGGCCAACATGGTGAAACCCCATCTCTACTAAAAATACAAAAATTAGCCAGGCGTGGTGGTGGGCACCTGTAATCCCACCTACTTAGGAGGCTGAGGTGAGAGAATCGCTTGAAACCAGGAGGCAGAGGTCGCAGTGAGCTGAGATCATGCCGCTGCACTCCAGCCTGGGAAACAGGGTGAGATTCTGTCTCAAAAAAAATTTTTTTTAAATAAAATAAATAAATAAAGTGATGAAGGAAAAGCTTTTATCCTAGAATAGTATATCTAGAGAAAATATCCTTCCCACATGAAAAAGAAATAAAGACTTTCCCAGACAAACAATAGTTGAGGGATCTCATAAACACCAGACCTGGCCTACAAGAAATACTAACAGAGTTCTTTAATCTGAAAGAAAGGAATGTTAATGAGCAAGAAGACATCACCTGAAGGTACAAAACTCACTGGTAATACTAAATACACAGAATATTATAACACTGTAATTGTGGTGTGTAAAGTACTCAAATCTCGAGTAGATAGACT
>NC_045434.1:67933469-68026447 GCF_002776525.5 Piliocolobus tephrosceles
ACTGTAATTGTGGTGTGTAAAGTACTCAAATCTCGAGTAGATAGACTAAAAGATGAACTGATCAAAAATAATAATTATATAAAATTTTCAAGACAATACAATAAGATATAAATGGAGCCGGGCACGGTGGCTCAAGCCTGTAATCCCAGCACTTTGGGAGGCCGAGATGGGTGGATCACGAGGTCAGGAGATCGAGACCATTCTGGCTAACACGGTGAAACCCCGTCTCTACTAAAAAAATACAAAAAACTAGCCGGGCAAGGTGGCGGGCACCTGTAGTCCCAGCTACTCGGGAGGCTGAGGCAGGAGAATGGCATAAACCCAGGAGGTGGAGCTTGCAGTGAGCTGAGATCCGGCCACTGCACTCCAGCCTGGGCGACAGAGCAAGACTCCGTCTCAAAAAAAAAAAAAAAAAAAGATATAAATGGAAACAAAAAAGTTAAAAAGCAGGGGGATGAATTTGTTTGTTTGTTTATTTATTTATTTGTTTATTTATTTATTTTGAGATGGAGTCTTGCTCTGTCGCTGAGGCTTCATGCAGTTCAGTGGCACGATCTCAGCTCACTGCAACCTCTGCCTCCTGGGTTCAAAGGATCCTCCCACCTCCATCTCACAAGTAGCTGGGATTACAAGCATTTGCATAACACCCAGCTAATTTTTGTATTTTTTAGTAGAGGTGGGGTTTCACCATGTTGGCTGGGCTGGTCTCAAACTACTGACCTTAAATGATCCACCCACCTCAGCCTCCCAAAGTGCTGGGATTACAGGCATGAGCCACCATGCCCAGCCAAAGCATGGGAATGAATTTAAACTGTAGAGCATTTATTAGCTGTCTCTTGCTCATAGTTTGTTTATGCAATCATCATTAAGTTGTCATCAGCTTAAAAATGGGTTTTTAAATATTATTTGTAAGACTTGCAGTAACCTAAAATCAAAAAACATACAACAGATACACAAAAAATAAAAAGCAAGAAATTAAAATGTACCACCTGAGAAAATCACTGTCAGCAAATGGAAGACAGGAAAGAAGGAAAGGAAGAGAAGACTACAAAACAACAAGAAAATAAATAACTAAAATGACAGAAGTAAGTATGTACTTATCAATAATAATATTGAATGTAAATGTATTAAACTCTCCAATTAAAAAACATAGAGTGGCTGCATGGATTAGAAAATAAGACCTAATGATCTGTTGCTTACAAGAAATACACTTCGCCTATAAAGACACATATAAACTGAAAATAAAGGAATTGAAAAAGATATTCCATGCAAATGGAAGCCAAAAAAGAACAGGAGTAGCTACGCTTGTATCAGACAAAATAAGTTTTAAGACAAGAACTATAAAAACAGACAAAGAATGTCATTATACGATAAAAAAGGAGTCATTTCAGCCAGAAGATATAAGAATTGTAAATGTGCATATACCCAACACTAGAGCAGCCTGATATATAAAGCAAATATTATTAGAGCTTATAGAGAGAGTGAGAGCCCCACATAGCAATAGCTGAAGACTTTAATACCCCACTTTTAGCACTGGACAGATCTTCCAGAAAGAAAATTAGCAAAGACATTGGACTTAATCTGCACTACAGACTAAATGCACCTAATAGATGTTTACAGAACATTTCATCCAATGGCTCTAGAATACACGTTCTCCTCAGAACATGGATCATTTTCAAAGATAGACCATATGACAGGCCACAAAACAAGTCTTAAAACGTTCAAAAAAATGAAATAATATCAAGCATCTTCTCTGACCACAGTGGAATAAAACTAGAAGTCAGTAACAAGAGGAATTTTGGAAACTATACAAACACATGGAAATCAAACAATACACTCCTTAATGATCAATATAACAATGAAGCGACTAAGAAGAAAATTGATAGATTTCTTGAAACAAATGATAATGGAAACACAACATACCAAAACCTATAAGATACAGTGGGCCGGGCGTGGTGGCTCACACCTATAATCCCAGCACTTTGGGAGGCCGAGGCAGGTGGATCACAAGGTCAGGAGATCGAGACCATCCTGGCTAACACAGTGAAACCCCGTCTCTACTAAAAATACAAAAAATTAGCTGGGCGTGGTGGCAGGTGCCTGTAGTCCCAACTACTCGGGAGGCTGAGGCAGGAGAATGGCATGAACCCAGGAGGTGGAGCTTGCAGTGAGCCAAGATCACGCCACTGCACTCCAGTCTGGGAGACACAGTGAGACTCCATCTCAAAAAAAAAAAAAAAAAAAAGATACAGTGAAAGCAGTACTAAAAGAAAATATTTACAGCTATAAGTGTCTACATCAAAAAAGTGGAAAAACTTCAAATAAACAACGTAATGATGCATCTTTTTAAATTTACCTTTTTTTTGGGTGGGGGGGAGGACAGAGTCTTGCTCTATCACCCAGGCTGGATTGCAATGGAGGGATCTTGACTTGCTGCAACATCTGCCCCCCAGGTTCGAGTGATTCTTATGCTTCAGCCTCCCAAGTAACTGGGACTACAGGCATGCATCACTATACCCAGCTAATTTCTGTATTTTCAGTAGAGATGGGGTTTTACCATGTTGGCCAGACTGGTGTTGAACTCCTGACCTCAGGTGATCTACTCACCTTGGCCTCCCAAAGTGTTAGGATTATAGGCATGAGCCACCTCACCCAGACTATTTTAATTTTTTTTATATATTTTTAACTTTTATTTTAGGTTCAGGGGTACATGTGAAGTTTTGTTTCATAGGTAAATTTGTGTCATGGAGGTTTGTTGTACAGATTATTTCATCATGCAGGTAGTAAGCCCAGTACTCAACAGTTATCTTTTCTGCTCCTCTCACTCCTCCCACTCTGTACCCTGTTAGATCCCAGCATCTGTTGTTTCCTTTTTTACATTCATAAGTTCTCGTCATTTAGCTCCCACTTATAAGTGAAAACATGTGGTATTTGGTTTTCTGTTCCTGCATTCATTTGCTATAGATAATGGCTTCCAGCTCCATTCATATATATGCAAAAGACATAATCTTGTTCTTTTTATTGCTGCATAGTATTCCATAGTGTATATGTACCACATGTTCTGTATCCAATCTGTCATTGATGGGCAGTTAGTTGGATTCCATGTCTTTGCGATTGTGAATAGTGCTGCAGTGAACATTCGCATGCATGTGTCTTTATGGTAAAATAATTTATATTCCTCTGGGTATATGCTCAGGAATAGTATTAGTGGGTCAAATGGTAGTTCTGCTTTTAGCTCTTTGAAGAATCACCATACTGCTTTCCACAATGTTTGAACAAATTTACACTCCCATCAACAATGTATAAGGGTTTACTTTTCTCTGCAACCTTACAAGCATCTGTTATTTTTTGACTTTTTAATGATAGCCATTCTGACTGCTGTGAGATGGCACCTCATTATGGTTTTTGATTTGCACTTCTCTAATGATCAGTGATATTGAGCTTTTTCTCAAATGCTTGTTGGTTGTATGTATGTCTCCTTTTGAAAAGTGTCTGTTCATATCCTTTGCCCACTTTTAAATAGGATTGTTTGTTTTTCTCTTCTATATTTGTTTAAGTTCCTTATAGATAGATGCTGGATATTAGACCTTTGTCAGATGTATAGTTTGCAAATATTTTCTCCCATTCTGTAAGTTGTCTGTTCAACCTGTTGATAGTTTATTTTGCTGTGCAGAAGTTCTAATGCTTTTAGATTCCTACTTTTGTTGCTCTTGCTTTTGGTGTCTTTGTCATGAAATCTTTGCCTGTTCCGATGTCTAGAATGGTATTGCTTAGGTTGTCTTCCAGGGTTTTTATTGTTTCAAACTTTACATTTAAATCTTTAAACCATCTTGAGTTGATTTTGTATATGGTATAAAGAAGGAGTTCAGGCCGGGCACGGTGGCTCACACCTGTAACCCCAGCACTTTGAGAGGTCGAGGCAGGTGGATCACGAGGTCAGGAGTTCAATACCAGCCTGACCAAGATGGTGAAACTGTGTCTCTATTAAAAATACAAAAATTAGCCAGGCATGGTAGCAGGCACCTGTAATCCCAGCTACTCAGGAGGCTGAGGCAGAGAATTGCTTGAACCTAGGAAGTGGAGTTTGCAGTGAGATGAGATGATGCCACTGCACTCCAGCCTGGGCAACAGAGCAAGACTCTCTCTCAAAAAAAAAAAAAAAAAAAAGAAGGGGTCCAGCTTCAGTCTTCTGCATATGGCTAGCCAGTTATCCCAGCACTGTTTATTGAATAGGAAGTCTTTTCCCCATTGCTTGTTTTTGTCACCTTTGTCAAAGACCAGATGGTTGTAAGTGTGCAGCCTTGTTTCTGAGTTCTCTATTCTGTTCCATTGGCCTAGCTGTCTGTTTTTGTACCAGTACTATGCTGTTTTGGTTACTGCAGCTCTGTAACATAGTTTGAAGTTTGCTAATGTGATGCCTCCAACTTTGTTCTTTTTACTTAGGATTGCCTTGGCTATTCAGGCTCTTTTTTGGTTCCATATGAAATTTAAAATAGTTTTTTCTAGTTCTGTGAATAATGTCCTTGGTAGTTTTATAGGTGTCACATTGAATCTGTACATTGCTTTGGGCAGTGAGACCAATTTAATGATATTGATTCTTCCTATCCATGATCATGGAACATTTTTTCATTTGTTTATGTTTTCTCTGATTTATTTGAGCAGTGTTTTGTAATTCTCATTGTAGAGACTTTTCATCTCCCTAGTTAACTGTATTCCTAGCTATTTTATTCTTTTTGTGGCAATTGTGAATGAGACTGCCCTTCTGATTTGGCTTTTGGTTTGGCTGTTGATGGTGTATAGGAACACTAGTGATTTTTGTACATTGATTTTGTATCCTGAAACTTTGATGAAGTTGTTTATCAGCTGAAGAAGCTTTTGGGTTGAGACTATGGGGTTTTCTAGATATAGAATTATGTCATGTGCAAACAGAGATAGTTTTACTTCCTCTCTTCATATTTGGATGCCCTTTATTTCTTTCTCTTGCATGATTGCTCTGTCTAGGATTTCCAATACTAGGAAATGTTGAATAGGAGTAGTGAGAGAGAGCATCCTTGTCTTGTGTTGATTTTCAAGGGTAATGCTTCCAGCTTTTGCTCATTCAGTATGATGTTGGCTGCAGGTTTGTCATAGATGGCTCTTATTATTTTGAAGTATGTTCCTTCAATATCTAGTTTATTAAGAGTTTATAGCATGAAGAGTGTTTAATTTTATCAAAAGCCTTTTCTGCATCTATTGAAATAATCATGTGGTTTTTGTCTTCAGTTCTGTTTATGTGATGAATCATCTTTATTAATTTTCATATAATGAACCAACTTTGCATCCTTTGGATCAAGCCTACTTGATCATGGTGGATTGTTTTTGATGTGCTGCTGAATTTGGTTTTCCAATATTTTGTTGAAGATTTTTGCATTGATGTTCATCAAGGATACTGGGCTGAAGTTTTCTTTTATTGTTGTGTCTCTGCCTGGTTTTTGTTTCAAGGTGATGCTGACCTCATAAAATGAGTTAGGGGATGGGCACAGTGGCTCACGTCTGCAATCCCATCACTTTAGAGGGCTGAGGTGGGTGAATTGTTTGAGGTTAGCAGTTCAAGACCAACCTGGCCAACATGGCAAAACCCCATCTCTACTAAAAATACAAAAATTAGCTGGGTGTGGTGACATGCACCTGTAATCCCAGCTACTCAGGAGACTGAGGCATGAGAATTGCTTAAACTCAGGAGGCAGAGATTGCAGTTAGCTGAGATCGCACCACTGCACTCCAGCCTGGGTGACAGAGCAAGACTCTGTCTGAAAACAAAAAAAGGAGCTAGGGAGGATTCCTTCCTTTTCAATGTCTGGAATAGTTTCTGTAGAAATGTATCAGCTCTTCTTTGTACATCTGGTAGAATTCAGCTGTGAATCCATTAGGTCCTGGGTTTTTTATGGTTAGTAGGCTATTTACTACTGAATCAATTTTAGAGCTCATTATTAGTCTGTTCAGGGAATCAATTTCTTCCTGGTTCAATCTTGGATGAATGTATTTGTCCAGGAATTTTTGCAACTCTTCTAGGTTTTCTAGTTTGTGTGCAAGAGGTGTTTGTAGTAGTTTCCGATGGTTATTTTTATTTCTGTGGCATCAGTTGTAACACTCCTTTTGTCATTTTTAATTGTATTTATTTGGATCTTCTCTCTTTTCTTCTTGATGAGTCTAGCTGGAAGCCTATCTATCTTAATAATTTTTTCAAAAATCCAACTTCTGGATTCATTGATCTTTTGAATGGCTTTTTGTCTAATTTCCTTCAGTTTAGCTCTGATTTTTATAATTTCTTGTCGTCTTCTAGCTTTGGGGTTGATTTTTTCTTGCTTCTCTAATTATTTCAGTTGTGATGTTATGTTGTTAAACTGAGATCTTTCTAACTGTTTGATGTAGGCATTTTAATGCTATGAATTTCCCTCTTAATACTGCCTTAACTGTGTCCCAGAGATTTTGGTATGTTGTATCTTTGTTGTCATTATTTTCAAAGAACTTCTTGATTTCTGCCTTAATTTCATTATTTACCCAAAAGTCATTCAGGAGCATGTGCTTAATTTCCATGTAATTTTATGGTTTTGAGCGATGGCCTTGACTTTTATTATTATTAAGTTGTGGTCCAAGAGTGTGTTTGGTATGATTTTGGTCCTTTTGCATTTGCTGAGAATTATTTTATGTCCAATTATGTGACTGATTTTAGAGTATGTGTTATGTGGCAGGCAATGAGAAGAATGTATTTTCAGTTGTTTTGGGGTGGAGAGTTCTGTAAGTGTCTATCACATCCATTTCATCCAAAGTTGAGTTCAGGTCCTGAATACCTTTGTTAATCTTCTGCCTGGATGATCTGTCTAATAATGTCACCAGAGTGTTGAAGCCACTCATCATTATTCTTTGGGAGTCTATGTCTCTTTGTAGGTCTCTTAAGAACTTGCTTTATGAATCTGGGTGCTCCTGTGTTGGGTGCATATATATTTAGAATAGTTAGGTCTTATTTAATCAAACCCTTTACCGTTATGTAATATCTTTCTTTGTCTTTCTTATCTTTGTTGATTTGAAGTCTGTTTTGTCAGAAACTAAGATTGCAACTCTTGCTTTCTCTGTTTTCCATTTTCTTGCTAGATTTTTAATCTCCATCACTTTATTTTGAGCCTATGTGTGTGTCATTACATGTGAGATGGGTGTCTTGAAGGCAGCATACCATTGGATCTTGCTTTGTTTGTTTGTTTGTTATTCTTTTTTTATCTACTTTGGCATCACCACACCTGGATGGAGCTTGCTTTTTTATCCAGGTTGCCACTCTGTGCCTTTTAAACAGGGCATTTATCTTGATTGCATTCAAGATTAATATTGATATGTGTGGATTTGATCCTGTCATTGTGTTGTTTGCTGGTATTATGTTGGCTTGTTCGTGTGTTTGCTTTATAGTGACACTGATGTGTGCTTTTAAGTGTGTTTTTGTGTTATCTGGTAGTGGTTTTTCCTTTCAATATTTAGTGCTCCTTTCAAGATCTCTTGTAGGGTAGGTATGGTAGTAACAAACTCCCTCAACGTTTGCTTATATGGAAAGGATCTTATTTCTCCTTCACTTAGGAAGTTTAGGTTTGGCTGGGTATGAAATTCTTGGCTGAAGATTTTTTATTTAGGAACATTGAATATTGGCCCCAATCTCTTCTGATGTGTAGAGTTTCAGCTGAGAGGTCTTCTGTTAGTCTGATGGGGTCCCTTTGTAGGTAACCTGCCCCTTACCTCTAGCTGCCTTTAACATTCTTTCTTTCACTTTGACCTTGGAAAACCTGATGATTATGTGTCTTGTGGGTCTCCTTCTCCTTCTCCTTCTCCTTCAGAAGTAGTTTTGCTCTAGCTGCCCAGGCTGGAGTGCAATGGCATGATCTCGGCTTACTGCAACTTCACCTCCTGGGTTCAAGCGATTCTCCTGCCTCAGCCTCCCAAGTAGCTAGGACTACAGGTGTGTGCCATCATGCCTGGCTAATTTTTTTTTTTTTCTGTATTTTTAGTAGATACAGGGTTTCACCATGTTGATCAGGCTGGTCTTGGACTCCTGACCTCAGGTGATCCACCCACCTCAGCCTCCCAAAGAGTTGGGATTACAGGTGTGAGCCACCACGCCCAGCCTGTGGATGATCTTCTTGTGTTGAACTTTGTAGGAGTTCTCTGGATTTCCTGAATTTTGCATTTGCCTCTCTAGCAAGGTCAAGGAAGTTTTCATGAATGATATCCTGAAATACATTTTTGAATTTGTTTGCTTTCTCCTCCTCTCTTTCAAAAATGCCAGTGATTGGTACATTTGACCTCTTTACATAATTCCATACTTCTTAGAGATTTTGTTTGTTCCTTTTTTAATTTAATTTAATTTAATTTTTTTGAGATGGAGTTTCACTCTTGTCACCCAGGCTGGAGTGCAATGGCATGATCTTGGCTCACTGCAACCTCTGCCTCCGAGGTTCAAGCAATTCTCCTGCCTCGGCCTCCTGAGTAGCTGGGAGTATAGGTGCCCACCACCATGCCCAGCTAATTTTTATATTTTTAGTAGACATGGGGTTTCACTATGTTACCCAGGCCAGTCTCAAACTCCTGACCTCACGTGATCCACCTGCCTCAGCCTCCCAAAGTGTTGGGATTACAGGCATGAGCCACCACACGTGGCCTGTTTGTTCCTTTTTACTCTTTTCTTTTTCTTTTGTCTGACTGCATTATTTCAGAGAACCCGTTTTCAAGTTCTGTAATTCTTTCTTCAGCTTGGTTTATTCTGCTGTTAAAATTTGTAATTGTATTGTGAAATTTTTGTATTGTGTTATTCAGTTTTGTCAGACCTGTTAGGTTATTTTTTATACCAGCTATTTTGTCCTTTGGTTCCTGTTTTGCTTTAATTGAGATTCTTAGTTTCTTTAGATTGGGTTTTGCTGTCTTCCTGAATCTCAATGATTATTTTCCTAACCGTATTCTGAATTCGGTTTCTCTCATTTCAGCCAGCTCAGCCTGGTTAAGAACTCTTGAAGAATTGGTGTGGTCATTTGGAGGACACACAACAGACGTTCAGGTCATTTGAGTTACTAGAGTTCTTGCATTGGTTCTTTCTCATCTCTGCATGTGGATATTCCTTTAACTGCAGTGTAGACTTCTGGATGTTTTCACTGTGCCAAGGCTTTGTCAGGGTCTTTATTTGAAGCTGACTTCCTATCTCTGGTTTCAGAGTGGGGAATGTTAGGGCAGGCACTGTGGCTCACGCCTATAATCCCAGCACTTTGGGAGGCCGAAGTGGGGGGATCACCTGAGGTCAGGAGTTTGAGACCGGCCTAGCCAACATGATGAAACCCCGTCTCTACTAAAAATACAAAAATTAGCTGGACATAGTGGCACACGCCTGTAGTCCCTTGGGAGACTGAGGCAGGAGAATCACTTGAACCCAGGAGGTGGATGTTGCAGTGAGCCGAGATCACGACACTGCACTCCAGCCTGGGTGATAGAGTGAGACTCCACCTAAAAAAAAAAAAAAAAAAAAAAAAAAACCTCTCAAAGTGGGATACGTTTGCAAGGTATTTTTGTTGTTGTTTTGGGGACAGTCTCACTCTGTCGCCCAGGCTGGAGTGCAGTGGCACAATCTCAGCTCACTGCATCCTCTGCCTACAGGGTTCAAGTGATTCTCCTGCCTCAGCCTCCTGAGTAGCTGGGACTACAGGAGCACACAACCATGCCCTGCTAATTGTTTGTATTTTAGTAGAAATGGGGTTTCACCATGTTGCTCAGGCTGGTCTCAAACTCCTGAGCTCAGGCAATCTGCTCACCCTGGCCTCCGAAAGTGCTAGAATTCCAGGCATGAACCATCGCACCTGGCCTGCAAGGTGTTTTTGGAGTTGAAGCTTTGGGGTGTGATCCAGTACGTAGCATTTAGGCTTTATTGATCAACTGGTAGACTCTTGCTCGGTTCTGTGGCTCCCCTATGTTTCCTAATAATTGCAGCCACGTTCCCTCTCAATGCTTTGAAAATGTGGTTTCCTCTCCCCTTCGAGTGTTGGTTGTTGATCACTGCTTGGCACTCCTAGGCTGCCCACTGTATCTCTGGGGTGATGTCAGTCTTTGTTTCTTCCCCAACTTGGAGGCAGCAGAGGAATAGGCCTTAGTAGTGGTTGTGGCCAAGGGTCTTTTCTTGTCCCCCAGGGGCTCCACCCAGAGGGATGCAGATCAGCAATTACTCGGTGCAATCAGCCCAGGATGGAGAGTGGGCCCAAGCCAGGGGTACACTGTCTGGTGATAAGCAGTGGAAGGTGTGTGGGACCAGTGGGAGACAGACTGGCATCCTCTCCTTGGGTCAACTGCAGCTTGTTGGAGTGTGGATAAGCACTTTGGGCCTTTGCTCCTTGTTTGTCCGAAGATGGCAAGGGCAGTTTTACTGTAGAGGCAGTAGCAAAGAGGCTTTCAGTTGCCCCTGGAGACGCTGTTCAGGGAGTTGCTGAGTTGCTACTGGCTCAGTAGCTCTGGCGCAGGGCTGCCTGGAGGCCAGGTGTGGAAGACCTTCCTGGTGAGGAGATACAGGAGTGGGCACCCATGTAACAGTCTGGCCATTTTTCTTTAGGGCTTCTTCAGTATGCTGGAGGCCTGCTCCAGTCCCTAGTCACCTCAGATTTTCTAGTACCTGGAGGTATCTCCTGAAGGATGAAAAGCAGCAAAGATGGCAGCCTGCCCCTTCCTCTGGGAGCTCTGTCCTAGGGAGGTACAGACCTGTTGCCTACCAGAATGCATCTGACGGAGGTGGCTGGAGATCCCGGTTGGAAGGTCCTACCCATTGAGAAGGCATGGGATCAGGGAGCTGCTTAAAAATGCAGTCTGGCCATGTTTTCATAAATCAGCTGTGCTGTGCTGGGGATCCACCTCAGCTCTCCATTGCCATGGACACCCCAAAGCCTGAAGGCTGGAATGGTTAAGTCACCCAAACAGCAAAGATGGTGGCCTGATCCTCCCCTCGGGACCTCCAACACAGGGGGATTTGAAACCTCTGTCGGGCAGAAAACACTGGTGAGGGTAGCTGGAGACCCGGTTGGGAGGCCCCACCTGGTGATAAGGAAGGGGATCAAGGACTCACTTTAAAAAGCAGTCTGGCAATGTTTTTGCAGAGCAGCTGTGCTGTGCTGGGGTACCACTTCCACCCATGATCAGCTTGGGCTCTCCAAAGCTGGAAGGTTGGAATCGCGAAGTTGCCCAAACAGCAAAGGTAGCAGCCCACCCCTCCCTCTGGGATGTCCATCCCAGGGAAGTTTCAAATATCTGTTGGCCAGATAATACTGCCGAAGGTGGCTGGAGACGCTGGTTGGGAGGTCCGGCCCAGTGAGGAGGAATGGAACAGGGACACGCCTTAAAAAGCAGCCTGGCCACATTTTCATAGAGCAGCTGTGTTGTGCTGAAGGATCCCTTCCATCCTGGTCAGCTCAGACTCTCCAAAACCCAAAGGCTGGAATGGCTAAGTTGCTCAAACAGCAAAGATGACAGCTCACCTCTCCTTCTGGGAGCTCTGTCCCAGGGAGGTTTCAAAATTCTGTCTGCCAGAGAACACTGGCAGGGGTAGCTGGAAGCCCTGGATTGGGGGTCCCAGCCAGACAGGAGGAACAGGATCAGAGACCGACTTTACAAAAGCAGTCTGGCCATGCTTTCATAAAGCAGCTGTGCTGTGCAGGGGTACTGCCTCCACCCCCAGTTGGCTGGGACTCTCCGAAGCCCAAAGGCTGAAATGACTAAGTTGCCCAAACAGCAAAGATGGCAGCCTTCCCCTCCCACTGAGAGCTCTGTCTCAGGGAGGTGCAATGCTGCTGGTGGCTGGCTGGAATTCCAAGCCAGTGGGTCTTATCCTATGAGGTGCCATGGAAGTGAGGCCTGTAGACTGTCACTGCTCAGCCCGATTCAGCCTCTTTCCTATGGGTATGTACACTTGTCTCATCTCCTGCTTTGCCAGAGTTGCAGCTACTTTTAATGGGAGTCCAGGAAAGCCCAGGTATCTAAAGCTCCTGGTTCTCCACACATCCCTGAGCAGCTGCTCTGCTGAGACTCCACGTAGCTCTATCCGTCAGACTGAAAGCCCTAATGGAGTGGGTTCATGAGGGGATCTCCTGACCTGAGGATTGCAAAGATCCATGGGTGAAGCATGGGTTCCCATGGTTGCACATTCTCTGGATTGGGGAGGCTCCCCAGGCTCCGTGTCACTCCTGGGTGTGCCATCATCCTGCCTTGCTTTTCTTCATTCTCCATGGGTCAAGTTGTTTCCTTGGTTAGTCCCACTGAGAGCACCTGGATGTTTCAGTTGAAGGTGCTGAATTTACTCGCCCCTTCCATTCCTCTCCGTGACAGCCATGCACACTAGCTGCCTCTAGTCAGCCACCTTGGCCACCCTTCTCCTCATGATGCATCTTGAAGAACTAGGAAAGCAAGAGCACACCAAACCAAAGGAGAAAAAAAGAAATAATAACGATCAGAGCAGAAATAAATGAAATTGACATGAAGAAAACAATACAAGAGATTAATGAAACAAAAAATTGGTTTATTGAAAAGATAAATAAAATTCACAAACCTTTAGCCAGACTAAGAACAAAAGAGAGAAGACCCAAATAAATAAAATCAGATATGAAAAAGAGACATTAAAACTGATTCTCCAGAAATTCAAAGATCATTAGAGGCTATTTTATTGGCATATCAGCAACTATATGCCAATAAATTGGAAAATCTAAAAGAAATGGATAAATTCCTACACACATACAACCTGCCAAGATTGAACCAGGAAGAAATCGAAAACCTGAGCAGACTAATAAGAAGATTGAAGCTATAACGAAAAGTCTCCCACCAAAGAAAAGTCTGCAACTTATCGACTTCACTGCTGAATTTTACCAAACCCTTAAAGAATAACTAATACCTGTATCCAGAATGGTATTGCCTTGGTTGTCTTCCAGGTTTTTGTAGTTTTATAGTTTTTGGTTTTACGTTTAAATCTTTAATCCAAATTAAGTTAATTTTGTATATGGTGTAAGGAAGGGGTCCAGTTTCAATCTTCTGCTTTTGGCTAGCCAGTTATCACAGCACTGTATATTGAAGAGGGAATCTTTTCCCAATTGCTAGTTTTTATAAGGTTTTTCAAAGACCAGATAGTTGTAGATGTGCAGCCTCATTTTTAGGTTCTCTATTCTGTTCCACTGGTCTATATGTCTGTTTTTGTACTAGTACCATGCTGTTTTGGTTACTGTAGCCCCATAGTATAGTTTGAAGTCAGGTAGTGTGATGCCTCCAGCTTTGTTCTTTTGTGTAGATTGCCTTGGCTATTCAGCCTCCTTCTTTTTATTTGGCTCCATGTGAGATTTAAAATAGTTTTTTTCTAGTTATTTGAAGAATATCTATGATAGTTTAGTGGGAATAGCATTGAATCTACAAACTGCTTTGGGCAGCGTGGCCATTTTAACAATATTGATTCTTCCTATCCATGAGCATAGAATGTTTTTCCATTTGCTTGTGTCATCTCTGATTTCTTTGAGCAGTGTTTTATAGTTCTCCTTGTAGAGATCTTTCAACTCCCTGGTTAGCTGTATGCCTAGGTATTTTATTCTTTGTGTGGGAATCGTGAATGGGATTGCATTCCTGACTTGGCTCTCAGCTTGACTGTTGTTGATTCATAGGAATGTTAGTGAATTTTGCACATTGATTTTGTATCATAATACTTTGCTAAAGTTGTTTATCAGCTGAAGGAGCTTTTGGACTGAGACTATGGGGTTTTCTATATATAGAATCATGTCATCTGATACACCAAAAATAATCACAAAAGCAAAAACTGACAGGATCTAATTAAACTAAAGAGCTTCTGCACAGCAAAGGAAACTATCAACAGAATAAACAAAAAACCTACAGAATGGGAGAAAATTTTTGCAAACGATGCATCTGACAAAAGTCTAATATCCAGCATCTATAAGGAACATCAACAAATTTACAAGAAAAAAATCAAACAACCCCATTAAAAAGTAGACAAAGGACATGAACAGACACTTTTCAAAAGAAGGCATACAAGTGGACAACAATCATGAAAAGAAGCTCAACATCACTCATCATTAGAGAATTGATGCACAGGCAATCTTTCAAAGCAAAAAATGATCAAAAAAACCTTCTGCACAGTAAAGGAAATAATCAATAAATTGAAGAGACAACCCACAGAATGGGAGAAAATATTTGCAAACTATCAACCTGACAAGAGATTAATAACCATAACATATAATGAACTCAAACAACTCTACAGGGAACAATCTAATAATCTGATTTTAAAATAGGCAAAAAATCTGAATAGACATTGCTAAAAAGAAGACACACAAATGGCAAACAGATATTTGAAAAAGGTGCTCAACATCACTGATCATCAGAGAAGTGCAAATCAAAATTACAATTAGCTATCACCTTACCCCAGTTAAAATAGCTTCTATCTACAAGATAGGCAATAACAAATGCTGGCGAGGATGTGGAGAAAAGGGAACCCTTGTACGTTATTGGTGGGAATGTAAATTAGTACATCCACTATGAAGAACAGTTTGGAGATTCCTCAAAAAACTAGAAATAGAGCTACCATATGATCCAGCAATGCCACTACTGGTATATATCCAAAAAAATATAAAAGGAAATCAGTATATCAAAGAGATATCTGCACTTTCATGTTTATTGCAGCACTATTACCTGAGTGTCCATCAACAGTCAAATGGATAAACAAAATGTGGTACATATACACAATGGAATACTATTCAGCCATAAAAAAAAATAATGAGATCCTGTAATTTGCAACAACGGGGACAGAACTGAAGGTTATTATGTCAAGTGAACGGTGTTAGGCACAGAAAAACAAACTTCACATGTTCTCAGTAATCTGTGGAGGCTGAACATTGAAACAATTGAATTTATGGAGATAGAGAGTAGAATGATGGTTATCACAGGACGGAAAGCGTAGCTGGGGTGGGGGGTGGTCAATATAATTAGACAGATATATAAAATATAATTAGAATGAATAAGATCTGGTATTTAATAGCACAAGAGAGTGACTACAGTCAATAATAATTTATTGTACATTTTTAAATACCTAAAAGTACAATTGGATTGTTTGTAACACAAAGAAAGGATAAATGCTTGAGGTGATGGATACCCCATTTACTCTGATATGATTTTTACACACTGTATGTCTGCATCAAAATATCTCATGTACCCTATAAACATATATATCTACTATGTGCCCACAATACTTTAAAAAAAAAAAAAAAAGAAAAGAAAGGAAAATAGGCAGTGGCTAGCGTATATTTCCAAGATACCTGATTCTATGGGGTCTTTGTGCCTTTGGTGGCCTTTGAACTATTTACAACTCTGTAACTTATAGACGACTGATATAAATGCAAATTATTCTTGTCCAGAGACTGCAAATGAATTATTTTTAATGGTGTTTCACTTGATTTTCCTCTCCTGGTGTTGAAGAAGCCAGTTTTACATTTTTGAAGCAAATTCATTTAAGTATTCCTGATGGCTCATGTGGCCCAATACATGTCTGTACTAGATTCTCCTTTGAATCTGTTTTGGTTTTTGTAGCATCTTACTAGTCCCCTCATTAATAAATGAGTTAAATAAAGTATTTGACTTGTGTTTATATTTGTATAAGATACAACATTTTTCCTTTAAAAATATATATTTTTCTATTGGATGATGGGAGAGGCTTCCAGGCATAGGGAATAATGGTATGTTTTTAAGATATGATAATGAGAAAGAACATGGTATGCTGGTAGCAGAAGAGGCACAGGAGTAGTAGAGAGGTGGGCTACAAGGATAAGCATAATTTAGGTCACAAGGGCCTTGTGATGTAATGAAAGTTTAAAAATATATTATCTTAACAGCTAATATCAGAATTCCTCTTAGGAAGGTTACTATACTTTTTGAGGCAACACTTGGAATGCTGCGTGGTGATAGAACACGAGGCATGAAAGTCAGCAGGGATCAAGGTAAACATTTTAGGAGGTGGCTAAAGAAAGCCACCTAAAACAAAGAAAGACATTTGTTTTAGCTCCTGAAAAGGGAGGAGAGAAAGAGAATCAGAAATATGATGTGCAATTTAGACCATGTAAGATGAAGAGTCAGTAAAAATGGTGTTGAAGTAGCCAAAAAGCATTTCAAAAAAGCAATGCCTAAAGCTCAACTTGACATTTTTTGCATTGTCACAACGTAAACCCTTTCAAAATTAGCTTTGTGTCGGTGGATTTTATGGACATATTCTAGGGGATTCTGTGATGTTTGTAGAACTTAAAAAGGAACAGAATTACATATCTCAGTTGCTACAGAGTCCCAACCCACTAAAACCTGAGCCCAGAAGTAGGGGTGCTAACACAAAAGGTTTTCCCTGCAGAGACACAGAAATCTTAGGTAGAAACCGAGATTCCCTCGTGTTTGGAATGACCTTATTTAGCTCTCAATGGGTAATAGATAGCATGTGAGTTACACAAACCAAGCATAATGAACTTCAGCTTAGTCTTGAAAATGACAGAGAGCCACTGAGGTGGCTGGAGTGTTGAGATATGACATGAGAACAAGGGCAATGACTTGAGAACAAGGGCAATGAAGTGTTGACTTGGAGTGAGGAGAGCAACAAGAGAAGAGTTGCAAATTACAGAACATCTTATTTTGTAATGGGCAAAAACAAAAAACAAAAAACAAACAAAAAAAACCTTTACATGGGGACCTTAAAAATAAACTTATAAAACTTGGCACACAGAGCAAAGTTGTGATTGGTAAAGTAATGGGGAGAAGACCAGACAGTGGTTTGGATCACCAACTCATTGTTTCACACTTCTAGTTTCTACCAGAGGGAAAGTCTAAAATTAGCTTCTCAAATATTGTCAGCATTTAAGAAGTAATATCAGCACTAGTGCAGGAGAAAATGGGAAATGATGTGTGAACAGCTTCTAGGGAGTGTTGACATTTTTAAAGAAATGGTTCAGGGAAGGACCATCTTTCTTCTTTTTTTTTTTTTTTTTTGAGACGGAGTCTTGCTCTGTCGCCCGGGCTGGAGTGCAGTGGCCGGATCTCAGCTCACTGCAAGCTCCGCCTCCCGGGTTTACGCCATTCTCCTGCCTCAGCCTCCTGAGTAGCTGGGACTACAGGCGCCCGCCACCTCGCCCAGCTAGTTTTTTGTATTTTTTAGTAGAGACGGGGTTTCACCGGGTTAGCCAGGATGGTCTCGATCTCCTGACTCGTGATCCGCCCATCTCGGCCTCCCAAAGTGCTGGGATTACAGGCTTGAGCCACCGCGCCCGGCCAGGACCATCTTTCTTATCAACTACAAACTCTTTTTGAGGATCAACCTATATTGAAACACTTTGACAGATACAGTTGTTTAAGAGCCCACTCAGTACTGCAGAGCAAAGGAGAAAAAACAATTCTATTAGTTCATTCTTACACTGCTATAAATAAACCTGAGACTGGGTAACTTATAAAGAAAGAAGGTTTAATTGGCTCATGGTTCTGCAGGCTGTACAGGAAGCACAGCGGCTTCTGCTTCTTGGGAGAACTCAGAAAGCTTCCAATCATGTCAGAAGGCAAAGGGGAAACAAACACATGACATGGCCAGAGCAGGAAGAAGAGAAAGTGAGTGGGGAAGATGCTGCACACTTTTAAACAACCAGATCTCATGAGAACTCCCTCACTATCACAAGAACAACACCAAATGGATGGTGCTAAACCACTCATGAGAAATCCACCTCCAGGGTCCCACCTCCAACAGTGGGGACTAGAATTTGACATGAGATTTGATGGGGACACAGATCCAAACCATATTATTTCCACCCCTGGGCCCCCTAAATCTCATGTTCTTCTCACATTGCAAAATATAATCATCCCTTCTCAACAGTCCCCCAAAGTCTTAACTCTTTTCTGCATTAACTCAAAAGTCCAAAGTCTCATCTGAGACAAGGATACTCCCTTCGACATATGAGCCTATAAAATGAAAAACAAGTTAGTTACTTTCAACATACAATGGGTGTATAGGCATTGGGTAGGTACCCCCATTCCAAAAGGGAGAAATCAACCAAAAGAAAGGGGCTACAAGTCCCATGCAAGTCCAAAACCCAGCAGGGCAGTCATTATATCTTAAAGCTCCAAAATAATTTCCTTTGACTCCATGTCCCATATCTAGGACATACTTATGCAAGGGATGAGCTCCCAAGGCCTTAGGAAGCTCTGCCCCTGTGGATCTGCAGGGTGTAGCCCCTGCAGCTGCTTTCATGGGATGGCACTGAATGCCTGCAGCTTTTCCAGGTGCATGGTGCAAGCTGTCAGTGGACACCATTCTGGGGTCTGGAGGATGATGGCACTCTTCTCACAGCTCCAGTAGGCAGTTCCCCAGTGAGGACTCTGTTGGGGGATGCTCCAACCCCACATTTACCCTCCACACTACCCTAGTAGAAGTTCTCCATGAGGGCTCCACTCTTGCAACAGGCTTCTGCCTGAACATTCAGGCTTTTCCGTACATCCTCTGAAATCTAGGCAGAGGTGCCCAAGCCTCAACTCTTGCACTTCCCCCCCTCCCCACCCCACCCACAGGTTTAACACCATGTGGAAGCTCAGAAGTCTTACAGTTTGTACCCTCTGAAGCAGCAGCCCAAACTGTACCTGGGCCCTTTGAGCTATGGCTGAAGCTGGAGTGGCTACAATGCAGGGACCAGTGTCCTGAGGCTGTGCAGGGTAACCAGGGTCATGGGCCTGGCCCACAAAACCATCCTTGCCTCCTAGGCCTCTGGGCCTGTGATAGGAGGGGCTGCTGCAAAGGTTTCTGAAATGCCTTCCAGGCCTTTTCCCCATTGTCTTGGCAATTAGCAATTGGCTGTTTTTCACTTACACAAATTTCTAAAGCCTGTTTGAATTCTTCCCCTGAAAATGGGCTTTTCTTTTCTTACCACATGACCAGGCTGCAAATTTTCCAAACTTTTGCTCTACTTCCCCTTTAAACATAAGTTTAAACATAGGTTGATTTTTTGCTCACACATATAAGCATAGACTGTTAGAAGCAGGAAGGCCACATCTTGAACACTTTGCTGCTTAGAAATTTCTTCCACCAGATACCGTAAATCGTCACTCTCAAGTTCAAAGTTCCGCAGATCCCTAGGGCAGGGGCACAAAGCAGCCAAATTATTTGCTAAGGCATAACAAAAGTGACCTTTACTTCAGTTCTCAATAAGTTCCTCATGTCTACCTGAGACCTTATCAGCCTGAACTTCACTGTCCATATCACTACTAGCATTTTGGTCATAACCACTCAACCAGTCTCTAGGAAGTTCCAAATATTCCTTCATTTTCCTGTCTTCTTCTAAGCCCTCCACACTCTTCCAATTTCTGCTCATTACCCAGTTCCAAAGTCACTTTCACATTTTCAGGTATCTTTATAGCAAAGACCCACTCCTCAGTACCAATTTTCTTCATTAGTCAGTTCTCACATTATTATAAAAAAAAACCTGACACAGGTAATTTATAAAGAAAAGAGGTTTGGCCAGGCACAGTGGCTCATGGCCAGCACGTTGGGAGGCCGAAGCAGGCAGATCACAAGGTCAGGAGCTCGAGACCATCCTGGCTAATGCAGTGAAACTCTGTCTCCACTAAAAATACAAAAAATTAGATAGGTGTGGTGGTGGGTACCTGTAGTCCCAGCTGCTCGGGAGGCTGAGGCAGAAGAATGGCATGAACCTGGGAGGTGGGGAGCTTGCAGTGAGCCAAGATTGTACCACTGCACTCCAGCCTGGGTGACAGAGCAAGACTCTGTCTCAAAAAAAAAAAAAAAAAAAAAAAAGAGAAAAGAAAAGAGGTCTAATTGGCTCACATAATGCTGGCATCTGCTCAGTTTCTGGGGAGACCTCTAGAAACTTACAATCATGGTGGAGGGGAAAGGAGGAGTGAGACATCTCACATGGCAGGAACAGGAGCAAGAGACATGTGCGGGTGGTACTACAGACTTTTAAACAACCAGATCTCATGATAATTCACTCACTCACTCTCATGAGAACAGCACCAAGAGGATGGTGCTAAAACATTCATGAAGGAGCACCCCCATGATCCAATCACCTCCCACCAGGCCACACCTCCAACATTAGGGATTACAATTCAACATGAGATTTGGGTGGGGACACAAATCCAAACCATATCAATAATGTTTTATTGGACTCAGGTCAAAACGTAGTTGAGAATATGAGCTTGGGGGTCAAACAGAATCCAACTTAAGAACGAGTTCTACAACTTACTGGTGATGTGATCTGGGCAAGTTACGTAACCTCTCTGTGCCTGTTTTCATCTAGAAATAAAAGGTAAGGCCAGGCGTGTTGGCTCACACCTGTAATCCCAATTACCGAGGCAGGTGGATCACTTAAGGTCAGGAGTTTGAGACCAGCCTGGCCAACATAGTGAAACCCAGTCTCTACTAAAATACAAAAATTAGCTGGGCATGGTGGCGCATGCCTGTAATCCCAGCTACTCAGGAGGCTGAAGCAGGAGAATCGCTTGAACCCGGGAGGCAGAGGTTGCAGTGAGCCGAGATCATGCCACTGCACTCCAGCCTGGGCAACAGAGCAAGACTCTGTCTCAAAAAAAAAAAAAGGTTAGGCACGGTGGCTCATGCCTGGAATCCTAGCACTTTGGGAGGCCAAGGCAGGTGGATCACCTGAGGTCAGGAGTTTGAGACCAGCCTGATCAACATGGAGAAACCCCGTATCTACTAAAAATACAAAATTAGCCGGGCATGGTGGCACATGCCTGTCATCTCAGCTACTCAGGAGGCTGTTGCAGGGGAATTGCTTGAACCTGGGAGGCAGAAGTTGCAGTGAGCCAAGATCACACCATTGCACTCCAGCCTGGGCAACAAGAGCAAAACTCTATCTCAAAAGAAAAAAAAAAAGAGTTAATACAATAATTTTCTTAAATGAGTAATAAGGATTAAACAACAGTAATAATCATGGCTAAGTACTTAGACAATGATAGCTTATTATAGCACTTAATATTTTCCACACTGTATAGCATTTTATATGTACTTTTTAATCCCCATTAAGAATTCTGTCATGCAGATACTATTATCATCCTGATTCTACAGAGGAGATGATGCATGTAAAGTGCTTACAAGATAAATACCACATAGCACATGATCAATAAATAGTCCATGTTATTACAGATGAGCTTGATGTTAGAAAGTACAGTTTGGATAAGAAGGACCAAAGATCACCTCATGACATTATCTACATTGGACAAGTGCATAGTAATAATCTATCACCTGGGACACTCTACCTAGTAGCTTGCTAGTGGAAAAATTTTCTCAGCCTCTTCTATAATAACCTTACAACTTTGTATCTATTTAGTATGCAATAGGAGCAATTAGAGACTTCTGTAGAGCAATGGCATGATCAAATCATGTTAAAGAAGATTGATTTGTCAAGAGTAGGTATAATGAATAGGAGTGAGGAGAGGGGAGGCATAGAAACCAACTAGGAAATTAATATTACTGCTGGCAAGAAATTTGACAATAAAATAGGAATAGGAGTCTTGATGAGAGATTTTAGAAGTTTTGCTTATCTGTACATCAGGAATAATGGTCTGTAGTTCTCTTTCCTTGTAATGCTTTTGTATAGTTTTAGCATCAGAATAATGCTGGCCTCATTAAATGAGTTGGGAAATATTCCCTCTTCTGTAAGGAATAGTTTTCTGGAAGAGATTATGTGGAATTGGTATTACTTCTGATTGTCACACATTTTACCTATATGCATGTTATAAAATCCTCAATACACTGATGTTGTTTTTGTTTAAAAAGTCAGTTACCTTTATAAGAGATTTAAAAAATGATTAAAACTCTCATATATTTATTAACAAAGTTACCACTTATAGCGCTTTTTACTCTTTTGTGTAAATTTGTATTTCTACCTGGTGTCACTTCCTTCCAGTATGAAAATGTTAACATTTCTTGTAGTGAAGATATGCTGGTAATAAATTATTTAAGTTTTTGTCTGTCTGAAAAGGTCTTTATTTTGCCTTCATTTTTAAAAGATATTTTTGCTGGATATAAAATTCTAGGTGGCAGGTTTTTTTCTCCATTCTGCACTGTAAAGATTATCCCACTGTCTTCTTATTTTCATTGTTTCCAAGGAAAAATCTGACGTCATCTTTATCTTTTTTATCTGACTGCTTTTAAGATTTTCTCTCTATGACTAGTTTTGAGAAATTTGATTATTATGTGCCTTAATGTCATTGTCTTCATGTTTCTTGAGCTTTGGGCTCATTGAGCTTCTTGGACCTGTGGATTTATAGCTTTCGTCAAATTTGGAAAATTTGGAAACTAAATATTTGCCTCTGTCCTACATCTCTATTTCAGGGAATCCAATTACATATATATGAGGCCACTGAAATTGTCTCACAGCTCACAGCTCTTTTCATTTAAAATAAATTATTTCTGATTTATTTTGAATACTTTTTATTGCTATATGTCCAAGTTCATTCATCTTTTCTTATGTAATTATAGTCTACTGTTAATCCTATCCAGGGTCTTTTTCATCTCAGACATTGCAGTTTTCATCTCTCGAAGTTTGGGTTGGATCTTTTTTATATCTTCACATACCTACTTATCTCTTTGTATGTACACGAAATGTTTACAATATCTTTTAGTGTCTTTATCTGTTAGTTCTAAAATCTGTATCATTTCTTGCTTCTTTGCAAGAAATTTTTGATTGGATATCAGACATTTTAAATTTTATCTGCTGCTTTTTGTCCAACATCTTAGCAAGGCTGTGTTTGCCACTGCTCTCTGAGCTTTTCAATGCACTCAAGGACAACAAGAAGAAAGATGCTGGAAAGTTGGCCAAGAAAGACAAAGACCCAGTGAACAAATCCAGGGGCAAAGCCAGAAAGAAGAAGTGGTCCAAAGGCAAAGTTCAGGACAAGCTCAATAACTTAGTCTTGTTTGACAAAGCTACCTATAACAAACTCTGTAAGGAAGTTCCCAACTATAAACTTATAACCCCAGCTGAGGTCTCTGAGAGACTGAAGATTCGAGGCTCCCTGGCCAGGGCAGCTCTTCAGGAGCTCCTTAGTAAAGGACTTATCAAACTGGTTTCAAAGCACAGAGCTCAAGTAATTTACACCAGAAATACAAAGGGTGGAGATGCTCCAGCTGTTGGTGAAGATGCACAAATAGGTCCAACCAACTGTTCATTTGGAAAAATAAAACTTTATTAAATAACAAAAAATAACCTGCTTAGGTGTTGGATATTTTTATATTCCCATAGGTATTCTTGAACTTTGTTCTAGGATGCTGGTATCTTACTTGAAAATAATTTTTAGTCTTGCTTTTAAGATGTTAGGTGAGACCGGAGGTGCATTTAGTCTAGATTATTTCTGACTACTGAGGCAAGAACTTTTTGAGTCCTCTACTAAATGTCCCATGAATTATAACATTTTCCAGGTTGGATTATAGAACCAGGCACTACTCCTTTCTTTGTAGTAGAGCTGAGTACTATTCTCTTTAATCTTCTTGGATGGTTCTTTGTCCAGTCTGGATAATTTTCTCATACACATGTGCCAATCAGTACTCTGCTTAATACTCAAGGGGACCTTCCTCAGGCACTAACCACATTTCACGTGCTCAATAGCCAAATGTGATTAATGGCCAATGTTTTTAGTGACACATTATGAAACATTACTGTTAATATTATTGCAGAAATTTCTATTGGAAAGTATTATTCTAGAGCCAGGCTTATCTGACATCAAGACTTTACTCAGTGCATCAGTGCTTCTCAAAATTTACTGTGCATTTAGACCAGCTAGGGATCTTGTCAAAATGCAGATTTGGCTTCAGGAGGTCTGGTTCGTATCTGAGATTCTCTATTTCCAACAAGATACCAGGTGATGAGAATGCTATGAGTCAGCAGACCACAGTTGAGCAACGCTGTAACCCAGGAGATACAAGCTTGCATATACTATTAAGTTGGTCTGTTTTCTTTTTATGTGGAAGTAAAACACACTGAAACAAACAAAGATAGACTAATAGTGAGAAAAGATCAGTGTAACATCTCATAATTTTTTTTTTTTTTTTTTGCTTTTATGCAATTGTTTCAATACCTAACTGACAATTCTACTTTTACACACAAGTTAATTTTCTAAATACATATTTAGGAGGGTGAGTTCCATGTTTGCTTAATTTTAATGTGAAGAGGACTTTATGCTAAGAGGATAAAATAGTATTCAGAGATATACTAGAGGTGGCTCATACCATTTTACGAGAATTGTTAAATTTTTAGAAATTTTGCAAACCATTACGCAAAGTTAAAATATAATTAAATTACTTTAAAATAAAGATATCAACTACTCAAACCCATCACTGCCTAATTATTTTGCTACTTTTCTTTACTATATTGTTTTACTACTTTACTATTATTTACCTCTTGAGGTTACTAGCATCTGTTTTATCTGCCAAGTCGAAATACAACATTTTGGTGAGCTACATGTTGGTAGTGACAGTGACAGGAGGCTGCCAAATGCCTAGGCTGATAGGGGCAGGTCCCCGGCAAAATCCCACCTACAAGCCAAAGATAGTTTAAAGCCTGAAAGCAAAGCTACAAGTTAAATCCCCGGACCAGATCGAGAACCCACCTTCCCGTTTGGCATACTTTCCTCTGATTGATCCCCATTCTTCATCTATTTTACATATACCTGCCCTTCTGTAGTTGGTTTTCTACACTGTTGTGCCCACCTTTGAGTGTTGTCTTTGCTTTGACCTTTTTTGCATACTCACACACCAATCAGCACATACTCCCCATTCTGAGCCCATAAAAGGCCCTGGGCACAGCTATATTGAGAACTTTCCCACCTTCAAGTAGGGAGACCATCCCTGAGTCCCCTCCCCACTAAAAGCTGTTTCATCACTCAATATAACTCCCTGCCTTGCTCACTCTTCGAGTGTCTGCATGCCTACTTTTTCCTGGTCATGAGACAAGAACCCAGAGCTAACTGAGCTAAGGAGCAAAAAGTCCTGCATCAGTAGCTTGAAATTGACCATTTACACCACAGAAACAAGAAAATACTGCAAATAAGGGCTTCCCTTTCTCCCCAGAGGGCTAATTGTTACACATTTACCAGCACACCTCTGATGGTAGTGCCTTGGGAGCCACAGTAGATTCAAAACATAATAAATTAAGTAGTGTCTTAAACAATAATATTTCTCACCAATTCTTAGAGTTAACTGGGATCAGACATTTTGAAACATGGGAGAAACATGATAATCAAGCCTAGGGACAGATCACTCACCCAGGAGAAAAGGCCAGATCCTTAGACCCAGAGAATCTGGCATACCACTATAATCCAGCTTCCTACCCACAGCAGGAACCATGAGGCTACACAAGATCTTGAGGAAGAGAAGCAACCAGCTTTGTTCTTAACTGGAACAGACATCTCAGTCATTTATGTGCTGGAGATAAAACTTACTGATGCAGGACTGTTCCTTCCATGTGCCCTCACTGCCTCTCCACTTCCCAGCATGCCCAGAAAGATCAAAGAGTGTCTGTGCTTTGCCATCACAGTTTCTAGGTCTTTTATGATGCAGAATTGGGAGAATAAGTAAGAATAGTAAGAACAAACTATGGGAGAGTGGGAAATGAGATCTAAATTGAGACCCTTTCTGAGGGTCAATGTGGGGGGTGGGGAGAATTACAGGCTAAGTAAATAGAAGGCCAAGAAGTGGTATAGCTTAATCTAAGAGCTGGAGGAGGAATGGGTAGAGATGTGTTTGAAGAGGTTAAGTGGGTGATTATGTTACACCTTGTGAGCCTGGTAAAGATTCCCTCTATCCAAGAGCAACAGAAGGCCACTGAAGGATTTGAAAGAGAGAAGATACAGGATTACATTTACATTTTAGAAATAACATTTTAGCTGCAAAGTAGAGAATATATTGGAATGGGCTAAGCCTGGAGACAGGGAGACCAGTTGGCAGTGACCCGATGGTAACAAACAATTACAGAAGTTATAGGGTATTTATACCTTTGCAGTGTGCGCAGGCAAATAAGACAAGTTCAATACAGGCTATTGAAAAGTCATTTGAATACCTGGGATCTTAACCTTTTAACCTTAGATATTTGCCTTTGTGAAAGGAAAAGAAATCTTGGGGCCCCAAGGTCGCTAAGCTAAGAGGAAAAGTTAAGCTGGGAACTGATTAAGGCAGACCTGCCTCCCATTTTATTCAAAATCATCCCTCTGCTCACTGAGAAAAGTACATATTTGATGACCTCCTTTGGAAAGGGTGATCAGAAACTCAGAAGAATGCAACATTTGTCTCTTATCTACCTATGACCTGGACGCCCCCTCCCCACTACCAAGTTGTCCCAATATTGATTGATGACTCATATCTCCCTCAAATGAATAAAACCAAGCTGTGCTCTGACCACCTTGGACATATGTCATCAGAACCTCCTGAGGCTGTGTCACAGGTGTACATCATTAGCTTTGGCAAAATTAACTTCTGAAATTGACTGAGATGTGTCTCAGATATTTGGGGTTCACACCTTATACCTGGGTGTGCAGAGTCCTTCCTTCCTTATAATTATACAGGATCTATCACATGCAAGGTACTCTGGATAGAGTAAACTTCTAGTGTTCCAAAGGAATTTAAACTATTAAAGATATATTTATTTTATTGTTGCAAACTGTCTCTCTTCTGAGGAACAAAAAGCACTTTATAATATTGTTTCATAGCCTACTGTTTCCCTGTGAAGCTGGAATAATTAACAATCACAGTCTTTTGACTCATTAACAGGATTGAGTATTCACAGACTATAAACTATCAATAAACTATCCAGAGAGGGAGCAGTCTCTCCTTTGGGGATGTTCTATGCCATCCTCATCAACAAACCAAACATAACCCCCAGGCTACCTTAAAAGATTAAGATTTATGTTTGAGAACTCTAAGGACCCATTAATAAAGAAGACTGGTGAACAAATTGTGCTTTAGTTTACTTGTAAACAATATATATGAGTTCTCAACCTGAGAATAATCACTAATGCTATCAGCATACCTTGGATATATATTTTCCCTAGATATTTTAGTATGGAATAACTTGAACCCAATTTTCATGCATTAATACTGGTTCATAATTATAGTCATGTGTCACTTCACAACAGGGATATGTTCTGAGAAATGCAGCCTTGGGAGATGCCATTCTTGTACAAACACCATAGAGTGTACTTACACAAACCTACACGGTATAGCCTACTACACACCTAGGCTGTATGGCATAGCCTATTACTCCCAGGCTACAAACATGCACAGCATGCTACTGTGCTGAACACTGTAGGCAACTGTAACACAATAAGTATTTGTTTATCTAAATATATCTAAATGTAGAAATGTAGAAATGACACAGTAAAAATACAGTATCATAATCTTACGGGACTACAGTCATATACATGGTCCATAGTTGACTGAAACATCATTATGCAGTTCATGACTATCACATCTGAAAATGCAAAGCAATAGATTCTCTTGTTTTTGTTAAAACTGTGTTGGCTCTACCTTCTCCAGCAGAGCTGCACCTAAACACTTCCAACTTTATGCACTCACAAAAATGTGATTGTCTCTTTCGAGAACATTCTGTCTCTACATAGATTAATATCTGTAGAACTCATAAGGAAAAACAAAACAATACATGTCTTTCATTTATATACACACAGATACAGATAAATAGACCATTCCAGAAAAGGAAATTAACTTCAGTGAACTATTTGTAATTCATGCCTTCAAAAAATTAAAGGTTATTTGAAATCTGGAATTCATATTAGACTGTGAAGTTAAACTCTGGGTGAACTTTTCTGATGAAGGGAATTTAACATACCAGAAAGAATAACTTCCAAATCTCAAGGTCAAACATGGGGCTATGAACTTATGGCCACTGGGGTGATCAAATGGCTGAAAGTCATTGCAGTATAATTCAGATAGTAAAACCTGGGAAAAGGTGGGGTATAGATGTTATAAGGAAAGTGCCCAAATATTGGAATAACCCCAGAAGCTAAAAGAAGAGCCTCAGACACATTAGATAGTAAAGGAGAAGTACCTACAGGAAAGCAAGACTATTACTTATCAGTCATACCACATGTAAGACCTACAACTTGAATGCTCTTATGATACTGAGGGCTAAACAACTTATCCTTGCAGGAGAAGTGCTGTGACTAGGTTTCAGTTCTATAGTTCTGTCTATCCATTTGATCAGAAGATAATGAGAATCTTCAAATGCTGCACACCATCCAAACGCCAGAGTTATAGAGATGAAAGATACTCAAGGGCTTTAGGGCTGAAATGGGAACAAGGAAAGGAAAAAAAAAAAGCAGATGGTGTATTTGAGCAGGGATCTGTGGAGTGCTAAGAACTGGAAGATAGTATAGGAACAATAATACACATACATGCTGGTACTGTTATGAACTCTTTGTAGGGATTCATGCATTAAATCTGCACTACAGCATAAGAGATTGGCATAATTATTATCCCATTTTATAGAGGTAGAAATTAAGGTATGAAGGTTATGTTATTTGTCCAAGGTCACAAACATTACTGCCAAGCATTCAGGCAGCCCCACGTACGGCAAAGTAAATGTCTGATCACCTCCAAGAAAGCAACAGAGATCATCATCATCACCACCACTCAATGCGCTGCACATGCCAGGCTTCTCTCTAAGCATTGTTGTTTTTGTTGGTGGTGGTGGTGTTGTTGTTTTTGAGATGGAGTCTCGCTCTGTTGCCCAGGCTGGGGTTCAGTGGGACCATCTCAGTTTACTGCAACCTCCACCTCCCAGGTCCAAGCGATTCTCCTGCCTCAACCTCTCGAGTAGCTAGGACTACAGGCACCCGCCACCACACCCAGCTAATTTTTGTATTTTTAGTATAAGCAGGGTTTCACCATATTGACCAGGCTGGTCTCAAACTCCTGACCTTTTGATCCGTCCGCCTTGGCCTCCCAAAGTGCTGGGATTACAGGTGTGAGCTATGGTGCCCAGCCTCTGTAAGTGTTTTATATATATTAACTCATCGAATCCTCACAACAACCCTCTTTTTTGTTTTGAGGCAGACTTTTTTAAATAATTGAATTTTTAAGAGAAGTTTTTTTTACAAAAAAATCCTGTGGAAAATACAGACAGTTCCCCTATACCATCCCTTCCCCAGCCCCATCCTCAGCACACATAGTTTTCCTTATTAACATCTTGCATTCACGTTGTACTTTTGTTACAATTGATGAGCCAATGTTGATACATTGTTAAAAGTCCACAGTTTACATTAGGGTTGACTCTGTGTTGTGGGGTTCTACAGGTTTTGACAAGTGTAACATGTATCCACCATTACATCACACAGCATAGTTTCACTGCACACCAAAGTCTCCTGTTTCCACCTACTCCTCCCTGCCTCCCCACCTCCAAACCCTTAGTACACACTGATCTTTTCACTTTTCAGTTTGCCTGTTCCAGAATATTATGTGTTTGAAATCATATAGTATGTAGCCTTTTCATAATGCCTTCTTTCTATTAACAATATACATTTATGATTCTTCCATGTCTTTTCATGGCTTGATAGCTTATTTGTTTTTACTGCTGAATGATACTCCATTGTATAAATGTACCCGTTTGTTTACTCATTCACCTACTAAAGGACATATTGGTTGCTTCCAACTTTCGGCAATGATGAATAAAACTGTTATAACCATACATGTGCAAGCTTTTCTATAGACAAAAGTTTTCAGCTCATTTGGGTAAAAACCAAGGTGCATGATTGCTAGATCCTATGGTAAGAGTATGTTCACTTTTGTAAGAAACTGCCAAACTGTCTTCCAAAGTGACTGTACCATTTTGCATTCCTACCAGCAATAAATGAGAGTTTCTGTTATTCTACATCCTCTCCAATATTTGATGTCAGTTTTTGGATTTTTGCTATTCTAATATTAATAGGTATGTAGTGGCACCTCATTATTGTTTTAGTTTGCAATTCCCTAGTGACATAGAATGTTGAGCATCTTTTTATGTGCTTATGTGCCATCTTCGATCTTTTGCCCATTTTTAACTGGGTTAACAATTCCATTTTTAGATGAGATAACTGAGACATAGGAGTTCAACAACTTGCCCACAGTTACACAGCTGCGGTTGAGCCCTAGCATGAGCCCACACTCCCAATCACTATTCTATATTGCCTTTGGGATACACGTTTTAGGGCTAAAAAGCCTGGGTCTCAATGCTGGCTTTCCAGTTTACTTGGTGTCTAACCTTTGATTATTTAATCTCTCTGAGCCTCAGTTTCTTCTTCTATAATATGAGGATGCCAGTTCTCACCATTGTCAACAGAATTAAGACAGAGAAAGCACTGAATTTGTTCTCAGCATATAGCAACTGCCAGTAAATGGTAGCTACCATTAGTCCAATGCCTCATGAAAGAGTATGAAAGCCCTATAGTAGCCATAAGAATTAGCTCCTGCCTGGAAACTAAAATAGATCAGTCTAGAGCTTTAAATTCTGTGGAAACTCAGACATTCTCGGTGAGGTTTTCATAATCAGCTGTCAGCTGACACCTCAACTCCTTATACCTAGTGCATATGAATGAGTAAAGGGAGTTCTAGTTCTTGAAAGAATTTTTTTACTGTACTCAATTTCTCTTTCCTGTTCATCTTACCCTCCTGCTATCCCTCCTGCTATCCCTGCAAAAAAAAAAGTTACGCTTCTATTAATCTTTCAACTAATGAAGCCTGCCTGGAACCAGATGTGCTCTGCATGCCTCCACTAAAAACTGGAATGGTGGCAGAAAAGAAAAACATCCAAGCAATTGCATCTGATGTGAATGAATAACTCTCAGAGGATCCAGGGCTCCTCTGAAACCACAGCAGATCTGGGCTGAGAGTGTCCTTAAGACCATATTTTAGGCTGGGCACAGTGGCTCACACCTGTAATCCTAACATTTTGGGAGGCCGAGGCGGGAGGATCACCAGAAGTCTGTCCAACATGGTGAAACCCCATCTCTACTAAAAATACACCAAAAAAAATTAGCCAGGCATGGCAGCATGCACCTGTAATCCCAGCTATTTGGGAGGCTAAGGCAGGAGAATTACTTGAACCCTGAGGCAGAGGTTGCAGTGAGCTGAGATCACACCTTTGCAGTCCAGCCTGGGCAACAGAGCGGGAGTCCATCTCAAAAACAAAACAAAACAAAAACAAAAAAAAACATATTCTAGAGAGTTACGAAAAAATAGATTACAGACTTAAGATTATCAATAAAAGTAGAAGCAAACTGGATAAACAGTTTCTGAAATTATTTTCCAATGAAAGTGATCAAAAGCAACGAATACGAGTTCAAAGAGGAAAAAAAATTCCTAAAGAAACCTGATCTTCAAACTTCCCACTTTTTTCTGATGCTGTAGCATCTTTAGAATATCTTACCTTCTTTTTTTGTTGTTGTTTTTTGGAGACAGAGTCTCGCTCTGTCGCCCAGGCTGGAGTGCGGTGGCCGGATCTCAGCTCACTGGAAGCTCCACCTCCCGGGTTTACGCCATTCTCCTGCCTCAGCCTCCCGAGTAGCTGGGACTACAGGCGCCCGCCACCTCGCCCGGCTAGTTTTTTGTATTTTTTAGTAGAGACGGGGTTTCACCGCGTTAGCCAGGATGGTCTCCATCTCCTGACCTCGTGATCCGCCCGTCTTGGCCTCACAATGTGCTGGGATTACAGGCTTGAGCCACCGCGCCCGGCCAGAATATCTTACCTTCTTTAAATAATGGCCCTTAACTAATTTAAGTAACTTTTTCCCCATGAGAGTTGACTAAGTTAAATAATTTACTTACATATATGGGATCAAAATTGAAGCTTCTCCCCTTAGTGATTCAAGTTTCCAGAACACACCTGTCTTCTTCTAGCAGTAGTTAATGAGAAGTTGTATGAAGTAAGACAATCAGTTAATTAATTATGTTTGGAAGAAACAGGTTTTACAGGCTTAAACTGGCATTAAAATCTTGCAAAGTATTTGGTTTGGCTTTTTTAAATTTTACCTTTTGATTTTCCTTAAATAAGGAATGACTCTTCAGATTGGCCACTCCCAGATTCCTTAGCTCAGAACTCCAAACACACGTTCAGGTGCATCTGCCACACAGGGTCATTATCAGGGTATGCGTAGTTATTGCTGTCAGATGTGTCAACCATACACTATGTTAAACAGTCCTGGCATTGGATATACCTCTGTGTGAACCAGTACTGAGAATAAGCGAAAATAACCTCGCTACTTTCTCCTGGAAGACAAGACCATGAGCCAACTAAAACAGTTTAATTTCAAGATTAACTATATTCTTGCCTCACTTGAGCTCACCAGATCAAAGCTACTATGTCATAATTTTTGCCCAATCCTCAACCAGTTCTCCACCCTAAAACTACCTAGCCCTCACCCTAACTCCTATAAGTATCCTCCTGACTTCTCCCTTCTGGGATATTACTAAGTCTCTGTCAAGGTGATGTTTGCCCTTATTACAGTAAGTCTAATGCATTTAGATTTGTTTGATCAACAGCTTGTTTTGTTTTTCTTTTCTGGTGGTCTTTTGGAAAGACAATAGTCAATATTTTACAGATGAAGAAATCTGCCCAAACATACAGTTATTATGAACTACTTTGTTGAAGAACCAACAGTTAAACCCAGCTGTAACTAATTCTGAAGTTCCTATTCTATCCACAGATGTATACATTTAGGCATAAGTGTTAGATTAGATAAAGGAAACGCAGCTTTTACTGTATATTCTTAGAAGTTCACAAGTAAACAACTTTAAAAGAGATGGCAGCATTAAAAATGGCAGTTTATAAATGCAAGGGAAATTCAAGTCCTTAAGTCAAGTCAAAATTTATTCACTGCCATCTGTTCTTCACAGTGACACAGCAATAAAGTGCATAAATAAATGAGTCACAGGCTATAAAAGAGTTGCCTAAATGAGTCTTCAAACAGATACAAACAAAAAAGAACTGAAATCTAAGTATTGATTGATAATAATAAGTGAAGCTTAGAATTTTCCACATGATCCTAAGAAAAATCTCCTAAGCCCTCTTGGGTCATTGTTCAATGTGCTCTATAATCATAGACTTCTGAGGCCTGAGCATTGAGTGGTAATTGAAAATACAAAACATCAAATAAAAATACAAAAGTATTTCTGTTTCAAATGCACTGAAGATACTTTGTTGACTTTGAAATAAAGCAAAACAGACAGACTGTGAGACACAGAAAAAGGTGAAGTTTGATCAGTAGTCCCAGTTTGATTCATTCTGAAAGGAGGTAGAGAAGAGGTAAATATAAAAGCAGAGTCAAATGAAGGAAAACAATAAAACATTTGCCAGAAAATATAAGACACATTCTGTACTGACCAAGGGCTCTCAGCTCAGCAAGAGGGGTTCCAGGGTCAGGATGAAAAGCTGGGGTCAGAGTGTGGTGAGTATTGACACTCCCCCATTAAGAAGCGTCCAAAGGGACACAGACTAGAGGGTACAAGCGATTTCCACAACAGGGAAAGTTTCTTTCAACTCCTGGTATGGAGAGGAACCATCACCTTACCATTATAAATATTTGAGAATGCAAATTGCACTGTTGGTGAATGAGTTAATAACAATAACAGTTGGCTCACGCCTGTAAGCCCAGCACTTTGGGAAGCCAAGGAGGACAGATTGCCCAGGAATTCAAGACCAGCCTGAGCAACATGGTGAAACCCCATCTCTACAAAAAAAAAAAAAAAACATAAAAATGTTCTGTTTTTTTTTGGTGGAGCATGCCTATAGACCCGGCTAGCTACTCAGGAGGTTGAGGTGGGAGGATCACTTGAACCTGGAAAGTCAAGGCTGCAGTGAGCCATAACCACACCACAGCACTCCAGCCTGGGTGACAGAGTAAGACCCCATCTCAAAAAAAAAAAAAAAAAAGTAAAAAACAAAAAATAAATAAATAACAAAACAAAAATAACAGCTAACATTTTCATGCAGCGCTTGTTCTGTACCAGGCAATGTTCTAAGTACTTTACATATATTAACTTATTTAAGTTCACCCTATGAGTACCTATGAGGTAGGCACTGTTATTCTATATATGAGGAAATTGAGGCATAGGGAGATTAAGTGACTTGTCTGGGTCTCACAAGAATGGCAGAGCCAAGACGAATCAATCAATTAATGCAGCCACTTGTGATGCTCTGCCTTAGCAGACAGAAACACATGCTGTTTTTTGCACTCATAATGTAGAAATAGACTTTACACTCAGCAGTCCACTTCAGATCTCAGTACTGAGTGCTCATCAGTATTCGTACAGAATAGAGGCTTCTCCCCCTTGCTGTATGGCATTTTGTGCTTATTTCTCACTGACAACGCACACAATTTGTCACATTTTATCTCCCATTTCTTTCTTATTGTATATATTTATGGGGTACAATGTGATGTTTTGAGATATATATATACACATTGTGAAATTATTAATTTAAGCTAATTAACATATACATTACCTGACAAACTATCATTATTTGTAGTGAGATCATTTAAAAATACTCTTAGCAGTTTTCAAGTGTACAGTACATTAGTATTAACTACAGTCACCATGCTGTACAACACACATCTCTAGAACTTATTCCTCCTGTGTAACTAAAACTTTGTACCCTTTGAATACCTGCCATTTCATTAGGACATCACACACACACAAATGCACATGCGTGCGCACAGGCGCGCGCACACACACACACACACACACACACACCTGGGTTGTTGTACTTAAACTGTGCTCTTGGGAGTGTATTTAGGTAGTTGGTTAAAACTGTTTTATTTATTTATTTATTTGTAAAACAGGGTCTCACTTTGTCACCCAGGCTGGAATACAGTGGTACAATCATAGCTCACTGCAGCCCCCACCTCCTGGGTTCAAGCAACTCTCTCACCTCAGCCTCCCAAGCAGCCTGTCCTACAAGCACACACCACCACACCCAGCTAATTTAAAAACACACACAATTGGCTGGGCATAGTGGATCACTCCTGTAATCCCAGCACTTTGGGAGGCCGAGGTGGGTGAATCACGAGGTCAGGAGCTTGAGACCAGCCTGGACAACATAGTAAAACCGTTTCTACTAAAAATACAAAAATTAGCTGGGCATGGTAGCACATGATTATAATCCCAGCTACTTGGGAGGCAGAGACAGGAGTATCGCTTGAACTCAGGAAGTGGAGCTTGCAGTGAGCCAAGATAGTGCCACTGCACTCCAGCCTGGGTGACAGAGCGAGACTCCATCTTAAAAAAATATATATATAGAGAGAGAGAGAGAGAGATGGGGTCTTGCTGTGTTGCCCAAACTGGTCTTAAACTCCTGGACTCAAGTTATCCTCCTGCCTCATCCTCCCAGAGTGCTGGGATTGCAGGTGTGAGCCACTGTGCCCAGCCTGATTTGTTTTTGTTGTTGTTGTTGTTGTTTGTTTTTGTTTTTTGTTTTCTGAGACGGAGTCTCATTCTGTTGCCCAGGCTGGAATGCAGTGGTGGGATCTCGGCTCACTGCAAGCTCCGTTTCCCGGGTCCACGCCATTCTCCTGCCTCAGCCTCCGGAGTAGCTGGGACTACGAGCGCCCGCCACCACACCTGGCTAATTTTTTGTATTTTTAGTAGAAATGGGGTTTTACCAAGTTAGCCAGGATGGTCTCGATCTCCTGACCTTGTGATCCGCCCACCTTGGCCTCCCAAAGTGCTGGGATTACAGGCATGAGCCACTGTGTCCAGCCGGATTTGTTATTTTTTAATTCATTTTCAGAATTATATTTAGCCAATTTAAAGGATTATTTTTAAATATTTTAAAGGGTTATTTAAAGGATTATTTTTAAATGTTTATATTTAGTGTAAACTTTTTATTTTGGAACAATCTCAAACTTCCAGACAAGTTGCAAGTAGAGTTCAAGCAACTTTTCTTCTGGAAGAAATCATTTGAGAATAAGTTTCTAACCTGATGCCCCAATACCCACAAATACTTTAGCATGTATTTCCTACAAACAAGAACATTTTCCTGCAAATTCAGAACACAACCATCAGAATTAGAAAGCTAACACTGATACTACAATAAAATTTCATCCTCAGACCCTCAGACCCTAATTGTTCCATTAATGCCCTTTATAGATCCAGTTAAGGATCACATATTGCAGCCAGGTGTGGTGGCTCACATCTGTAATCCCAGCACTTTGGGAGGCCTACGCAGGTGGATCACTTGAGGGCAGGAGTTCGAGACCAGCCTGGCCATCACAGTGAAACCCCATCTCTACTAAAAATACAAAAACTAGCCAGGTGCGGTAGTACACACCTGTAATCCCAGCTATTAGGGAGGCTGAGACAGGAGAATCACTTGAACTTGGGAGGCACAGTTTGCAGTGAGCAGAGATCAGGCCACTGCACTCCAGCCTGGGCAACAGAGCAAGACTCTGTTTCGGGGAAAAAAAAAAGGATCAAATATTGCATTTGGTTGTCCTGTCTCTAGTCTCCTTTAGCCTAGAACAGTTCCTCAGTCTTTCCTTGACTTTCACAGCCTTGATATTTTTGAAGACTATAGAGCAGTTATTTTATAGAATGTCTCTTAATTTGGAGTTGTCTGACATTTTCCCATGATTAAATTCATGTTACATGCCTCCAGCAGGAATATTACAGAAATTATGATGTGTTCCTCTCATTGCATTTTTATTTGTTCCTTTACTGATAATATCAGCTTTAATCATTTGATTAAGGTGGTGTCTGCCAGGCTTCTCCACTATAAACTTAATCTCTTTATAATTAATGAATATTTTGTGTGGAGTCACTTTGAAACAATTTAGATAACCCATTCTTTATCAGATGTTCGTTCCATTTATTAATTTACGTTAGCATGGACTCATGACTTCCTATCATAGTCAATGGGTTATAATCCCCTAGATGATAGATATCATTTGTTTGATGCTCAAATTGTCAAGTGAAATCTCCTTCAAGCTTGCTTCTGGGTACTTTTGACATGGTCCTATTATTTCTAGGATAATCTTTTGATCTCTGGCTCACCAAGATGTTCCAAACGTTTCATCTAAAAATGGAATTAGTCATATCTCTGGAAACCTCTTGGTCCTTTTTAGTAGAAAATGACATTCAAAAATCTGGTTGAAAGTTGTGCTTATTGCTCTTGGGGGGTCAGTTGCTACCGCAAGGCCACACACACACACACCCCTATCTATTTTTAGTGCTGTATTTATCTTATTGATATAATATTCTATTTACTGAAAGCCATGAGTTCACATAGATACAACCAATTCTAATCTGACCTCATAGCATTCATTGTAGTTTTCTCCCTTTCTATTAGATAGTGAAAATCTTGACTTCCCTTTCTCTTGAGATCTTGACTTTTTTATCAAGCCCCTTGTTTGTAATGAGTCTCCCATGACTGCTTCTGGGTCTCTCCTGCCTAGAGGCCCTCTTTATCCTGCCAGGAAACCTCATGCCAGGCTGCCCTCATGCCTGGTGACCTTTACCACCCTGCTTGGGCTTTGGCACTCCCCACTGGAGAGCCCCTCCTCATGAAGGTCCTGGCTGCCCCACTCAAGGCTTCACCCATGTATGGCAGCCTCTTCCTCCCACGTGGGCTCGGACTCACCTGGTCAGGTTGACCCCTACAAGGATGCTCCGCACAGCCTGCTTGTTACCTGGTTCCCCCTTGAGGCTGCCCACCTCACAATGTGATAACCACCTTGCTCTGTCACAATCCCGACTTTTATAACCGAGCTTTTTTTTGAAGACGGAGTCTCACTCTGTACGGAGTCTCGCTCTGTCTCCCAGACTGGCGTGAGTGCAGTGGTAGGATCTCGGCTCACTGCAACCTCCGCCTCCCAGGTTCAAGCGATTCTTGTGCCTCAGCCTCCTGAGTAGGTAGGACTACAGGCTCATGCCACCATGTCTGGCTAATTTTTGCATTTTTAGTAGAGACTGGGTTTCATTATGTTGGCCAGGCCGATCTCGAACCCCTGACCTCAGGTGATCCACCCACCTAGGCCTCCCGAAATGCTGGGATTACAGGTGTAAGCCACCGTGCCCAGCCTATAATTGAACTTTTCAGAAAGCAGAAGGGAAAGAGAAAGGTAAACGAAGCCAACAGATACATTTCAAAACATTAGCATTGTTCAAAATAAAAAAGAAATCACCAGAAACTTTTGTTTTCAAACTGCAAGAAAAAGATTTTTAGCAAGTCAAAGCACTGTTTTTAGAAAGGAAAACAATTCTAAGCACGAAGAAAATGTGTGTTTGCCATGAAGATCCTATATCAACCAATAAACAAAAATGTATTAATCACGTGCTACTTTCTGGAACTTCCCCTAACATTTGCATGGCCCAGGACAAAAATACAAATGGAGACCCACATGCCAATAGAGAAAATACGTAAAAGTTATAGGCAACATTAATAAACTTTCAGATAAAATATATTCTAACCTCTTACCTTGACAAATTACCTTTATAAACAACAAAATTTTTAAATGTATAAAACTATGTTTTTATATGATCAGAAGTCAGGTAAATATCAAAGACAATTGAACTGAATTATAATTGCACATGTCAGAGTGTTCCACTGATGAGCCAGTGAAAACTGGGTAACAGAGGCATACATAATTTGTTAATTACACTGATTCTGATTCTGTAAAACTTACTACTCTTACTTCCTTTTTTTTTTTTTTTTTTTGAGACAGAGTCTCAATCTGTCGCCCAGGCTGGAATGCAGTGGCACGATCTCTGTTCACTGCAAGCTCTGCCTCCTGGGTTCATGCCATTCTCCTGCCTCAGCCTCCCAAGTAACTGGGACTACAGGTACCTGCCACCACGTCAGGCTAATTTTTTGTATTTTTAGTAGAGATGGGGTTTCACCATGTTAGCCAGGATGGTCTCAATCTCCTGACCTCGTGATCCACCTGCCTCGGACTCCCAAAGTGCTGGGATTACAGGCGTAAGCCACCACTCCCAGCCTTTTTTTTTATTTTTTATGTTAGACAGAGTCTCACTTTGTCGCCCAGGATGGAGTGCAATGGTGCCATCTCAGCTCACTGTAACCTCTGCCTCCTGGGTTCAAGTGATTCTCCTGCCTCAGCCTTTGGAGTAGCTGGGATTACAGGCACGTGTCACCGGGCCTGTCTAATTTTTGTATTTTTAGTAGACATGGGGTTTCTCCGTGTTGGTCAGGCTGGTCTCGAACTCCTGACCTCGTGATTCACCCACCTTAACCTCCCAAAGTGCTGGGATTACAGGCGTGAGCCACCGCGCCCGGCCTACTCTTACTTTCATTTTACCAAAATCACTAATTATGTGGTCATAATCAAGATTTTTACATTATTTGCTTCTACTATAAGTAACTCTAAATTAGCCTTTCTTGAGCCACAGAAGTCCCTATGTAAGTTTGTTTTTTCTATTTTTACCAATTTCAATTTGGAGAACAACAGCACTGAGACAACAGCAAGCAAAATGAAATTTCTAAAGCAATACTTAGATTCAAAAACAAATCATGAACTTTATGTTGTGTGTCTAAACATTGTAATGAAGCCACATATGATAAAGTATTGTAATTACTAAAATATTACAGAACACTTAGTTCCATCACGTAAATCATTATCATATACTACTTTTTGCCATCTTTTAAATCAGTATTAATACCCAAGCTTTTATGTGAAGAATCAGTATCATGCTTCATGCATGTTATATCTAGACCTACATATAGGTAGATTTAAGAGTAATACAAATCATTTAATATTGCAAAATGTTTCCCAGGTGCCGTGTTAAGAGCAAGCAAGAAAATGGATGCTGGGCAGTATTGGGATATAATTCATTATGCAAAAATATGTTTATATCACCTGAGAGGAAAGAATTGATAATTTTTTTTCTCTTACCTAACCACCTCTACTGCTGAAATACTTCCCTCAGAAATAATATGTTTCTGAAGTTGGCAGTGGCCCAACCTACAACCTTCACAGAACTCTGACACAGTCACCTTTTATTTTAAAGACACAGGGCAAGAGATGAGATGAACGCTGCTATTAGTCTTGAGAGGGGCTGTTGGGATTACAGGTCATGCTGTGCCACAGCTGAGACCATAACACAGGTAACTCCTGCCCATGGATTTATGAATAAACTCATATTTTTGTTTTTGTGATACATGGAGCCCTCTAAGACATGGGGCCCAAGGCAAAAACCCCTTCTCTGGCACTGAAGGGCCATGATGCTATGCTGTTTCTACTGCATAAAGTGCTCTGGGAAATAAAAAGTGAGGTTAGAAAATATAGCAGAATCTTCATGAGAGTTGAAAACCTAAACAGGGAGCAGGTAGAGTACTAGGATGCATAAAGGGAACAAATGCAATAAGAGAGACAGTTGCCCCAATGCTGGAGATATGAGATGATTTATACCATGACTGCTCCAAGAGCAGGGACAGTTTCCAGAGCCTCAGAGCCTTGCAAAGCACCTGGTGCAAAATCAATGAACAGTAAATGCTGAGGATGAAAGAAAGGAGCACATGGCCCCTGAATTGATGAACTCAAACTTCTGATGCCTTTAGATGTTCTCCCCATTTGTGCTCCACTTCTTTCTCTTTCTCCCTTGTCTGCCCAGAGTTTCTCCCTTTTATCCTTTCTTGTCTCCCACAGACATACCCTTAGTAGTTAACCTTATCCACTCTCTTAGGTTCTAGATACCAGTGGGTATTTGATATTTTCCTCCCATTTAAATTTCTTTTAATTAGTGTTTTCCATGGGGATGTTGTACATACTTACATATGCATTTAACTGACATTAGAGTTTTTTCCTATGCATCCTATGTAATATCATTTCCATTAATGGAGTTTCTAATAAGGAACTGGGTCACAGAATCTTTAACTTTGTTAAAGATGCTTTTACAACAAAGTGACATTTTTGAGGTGACTTCCTGGGCCCATTAAAAACAGGAAGTCAGGGCAGGCACGGTGGCTCATGCCTATATTTCCAGCACTTTGGGAGGCCGAGGCAGGTGGATCACCTGAGGTCAGGAGTTTGAGACCAGCCTGGCTAACATAGTGAAACCCCGTCTCTACTAAAAATACAAAAAATTAGCTGGGTGCAGTGGCAGGTGCCTGTAATCCTAGCTACTCCAGAGGCAGAGGCAGGAGAATCACTTGAACCTGGGAGGCAGAGGTTGCAGTGAGCTGAGATTGTGCCATTGCACTCCAGCCTGGACAACAAGAGTGAGACTCCGTCTTAAAAAAAAAAAAACAAAAAAAAAACAGGAAGTCTTAATCATGCTCAGTAATTAAGAGAAAATAAATAGCTAATATGAAATGAACACAAATTGTTATTCATCTGTTTTGGAATGGAGAGATGTACTGTATATGCACAAACATTCCCAGGCATGCTCTAATTCACCCCTTAAATGCCTATTTTATCCTATCTTGGTTTAGTTCTGGCAGCTTTAATTATGATCAAATGCTGAGAGCCGAGAAATAAACCAGATATTTGTCAAGCACCCACAAAGTTCATGGTACCATATGAGGTAGTAGGAACATAGTGTATAGAAGAGCCAGTCTTCTTAAGGAGTTCGTAATCTAAGAAGGAAACAGAAACACACAATTACAGTAACTGCAAAATGGATAGGTCAAAGACTGCGTTTGTAAATTAGAGAATGGATTGAATAAATTCGAGTCCTACCTAAACACTGGTTTGCACGAAAGCATACAAAAAAGGAAATAAAGAAGCCAACGGAGAGCATGACACATTCAATTTAATTTTTTTTATTGAAGTAAAATTTACTTACAGTCAAATGCATAGATCTTAGGTATGTAAGTCAATGAGTTTTAACAAATGCATATACACATTACAATATAACATTCATGATGCTCTGGTTTCTCTTCAGAACAAAGCTTTCACCTTTTATAATCTATCATTTATGATATAGACTATTTCCATCACCCTAGAAAATTCATTAACATCTTGGCCGGGTGCAGTGGCTCACACCTGTAATCCCAACAATTTGGGAGGCCGAGGCAGGTGGATCACGAGGTCAGGAGTTCGAGACCAGCCTGGCCAAATGGTGAAACCCCATCTGTACTAAAAATACAAAAATCAGCCGGGCGTGGTGGTGGCACCTGTAGTCATAGTTACTCCGGAGGCTGAGGCACGAGAATCGCTTGAACCCAGGAGGTGGAGGTTGCAGTAAGCCAAGATCGCACCATTGCACTCCAGCCTGGGGAGCAAGAGCGAAACTCCATCTTAAAAAAAAAAAAAAAGTTTGTTAACATCTGCAGGATCTATATATAGTGATATCTCTCTTCATTCCTGATTTTAGTAGTTTGTGTTTTCTCTCTTTTTTTCTTGGTCAGTTAATTTTATTACTCCTTTCAAAAAACAGCTCTTAACTGTGATTCTTCATTGTTTGTACATCTTCTATTTTCTTGATTTCTGCTCTTTATTATTTTCTTTCTTGTACTTTTTTGGCTTTAATTTTCTCTTTTTTTAGGTTTTTAAAGTAGAAACTGAGATCACTGATTTAAGACATTTCCCATTTTCTTTCTTTTTTTTTTCTTTTGAGATGGGGTCTCACTGTGTTGCCCAGGCTGGTCTTGAACACCTGGCTTCAAGCAATCCTGAACCCCTAGCCTCAAGCGAGCCTCCTGCCTCAACTTCCCAAAATGTTGAGATTACAGTCATGAGCCACTGTGCCCAGGCTAATCTTTGCCTTTCAATTGGGTGTTTAATCTATTTATAGTGAATGTAATTATTGATATTATTGGGATTGAGTTTACCATAGTGCTTTTGGTTTTCTCTATATCCCATCTGTTATTTCTTCTCATCATACTTTTTCTTTTTCTTTTGGTATAATCTTTTTCTTTTCCTTTCTTTCTCTTTTAGACTACATTTCAATTCTTCTATTGGTTTTCTAGCTATATGGCTTTGAATTGTTTTAAGTGGTTGCTCAGGGGATTATATGTACCTGAAACCTACTATAGTCTAATTAGGGTTAATAGTGTACACACAAAATGCAAGACAGTAAAATTATATTCCTATCCATTTTTTTTTTTTTTTTTTTTTTTTTGAGATGGAGTTTTGCTCTTGTTGCCCAAGCTGGAGTGCAATGGCGTGATCTCGGTTCACTGCAACCTCTGCCTCCCGAGTTCAAGCGATTCTCCTGCCTCAGTCTCTCAAGTAGCTGAGATTACAGGCTTGCACCACCATGCCCAGCTAATTTTTTGTATTTTTAGTAGAAATGAGGTTTCACCATGTTATCCAGGCTGGTCTCAAACTCCTGACCTCAGGTCATCTGCCCGCCTTGGCCTCCCAAAATGCTGGGATTACAGGCATGAGCCACCGCACCCTGCCAATCCCTTCATATTTTGTGCCATTTTTGTAATACACTTCATTGCTACATATGTAATAAATTTGACTGTGTAATGTTACTATTTTTGCTTTAAATAATTTATAAGAAACTAAGCAGTCTAATATGTATAATTGGATTTCCAGAAACAGAGAAGAAAATGAAGGGAACAGAAAATGCGTTTGAAGAAACAATTGCCAAAAACTTCCTAAATTTTGTGAAAAACATATACGGGCTAAGCATCTAAACCTGAAAATCTGAAATCCATATTACTCCAAAAATCCAAGTCATTTTGAGTGTTGACATGATCTTCAAAGGAAATGCTCACTGGAGCATTTTGGAGTTCAGATTTTTGGATTTTGATGCTCACCTGATAAGTCTAATGCAAATATTCCAAAAAAAAAAAAAAAAAAAACTACAAAGCCCGAAGCACGTTTTAATCCAAGCTGGGGTTCACTAAACACACACAAACATCCCAAGTACATCAAAGTCAAACTGCCAAAAGGCGAAAATAAACAAAATTCTTAAGGCAGCCTGAGAAAAAGAGATACATTACAGACAGGAGAATAATGATAAGAAATATAGTTAAATTCTCATTAGAAAAAATGGAGACCAAAAGAAATGAACACCTCTTTAAATGTTAAAAATAAACAAGAAAAGGCTATCAACACAGCATTCTAAGTGCAGCAAAAATACCTTTCAAAATTAAGAGTGAAAGTCTTATTTTCCATATTTATGGAGTGATGAGTTCAAGCAAATCCTTCCACAGAGAACGATTATGAAATCTGAACAAAATATTGCTTAAAAAACAACTACTTAAAGGTATTTGAAAGCGACCAGAAGCAGTCAGAAACCAGAAGTGAGTTTACATTTGAAAATCCACTTTGGAAATGGGTCAGAATCGTGAGTTTCTGATGGTTTTGCCCTAGGATGGTTCTCCAAACTCCTTATCTCCAGAAGCAGAAAACTGAAGCCTTACCCACTCAGTGTGACAGAGGACAGAGTTCTTTCAGAGATGAAACAGCAACTGGAAATTTATAACTCTACAAGTGCAAGAGTGTCAAAATCTCTGTATGCTCTATACATCTTTCCATATCCCTGATCAACCATTATGAATGCATGGGAGAAACTGATGGGACAATAATAGTTTTAGTCCAAGCAAGTTAACTGCCTATTAAAATAAAAGCCAACAATCATCAGAAGAATATAAGTGTCCAGTGTTACTACAATGCATCACCTACAATATTCAGTTTTCAACCAAAAATTACTAACCATGCAAAGAAACAGGAAAGCATGACCTATACAAAGGATGAAAGGAAATCAATAGACAGTGACTCCAAGTGGGCCCAAATGCTGAATGTCAGGGGTCCCCAACTCCTGGGCCATGGACCAGTACCAGTCTGTGGCCTGTTAGGAACCTGCCTGCACAGCAGGAGGTGAGCTGTGGGTCAGCGAGCATTACCACCTGTGCTCTGCCTCCTGTCAGATCAGCAGCAGCATTATATTCTCATAGGAGCATGAACCCTATTGTGAACTGTGCATGCAAGAGATCTAGGTTGTGCTCCTTATAAGAGTCTAACTTGGCCAGGAGCAGTGGCTTATGCCCGCAATCCCAGCACTTTGGGAGGCCAAGGCGGGCAGATCGCCTGAGGTTGGGTGTTTGAGACCAGCCTGGCAGTATGGTGAAACCCCATCTCTACTAAAAATACAAAAATTAGCCAAGTATGGTGGCAGGTGCTTGTAATCCCAGTTACTCAGCGAGCTGAGGCAGGAAAATCACTTGAATCTGTGAGCCGAGATCACGCCACTGCACTCCAGCCTGGGCAACAGAGTGAGACTCTGTCTCGAAAAAAAAAAAAAAAAATCTGAGGTGGAACAGTTTCATCCCGAAACCATCCCCCATTCCCATGTAAAAATTGTTTTTGACAAAACCCATCCCTGGTGCTGCTGCTGTATACAGAAGTCAAAGATTTCAAAGCAGCTATTATAAAGAATTAAAGTATGTCCAAATAATTAAAGGAAAATTTTGTCTCAATATATGAATAGCTAGAGAATCTCAACACACAAGTGGAAATTATTTTCTAAAAAGAAAAAGTTGACATTCTAGAGTGAAAAATAAAGTGATAGAAATAAAAAGTTACAGATCTAATAAGTTCAACAAACCCCAAGCAGGATAAATACAAAGAAAACCACAGCTAGTTAGCACATTGGAGTCAAACTGCTAAAAATCACAAAGAAAAATCCAAAAAGCCTATGTTTTGTCTGGTTTTCTTATTGTGTGGTAGGAAAGAAAATCCAAGACCAATTGATCTGGTAATGGTTGGAAATAAAAGTCCCATACATTGCTTTTAAATCTGGCTCTCAAAAGACCTACTGATTAATTTGTACTCATTCTCTCTCTATTTCTGTTATGCTTTATGTGCACCATCACTTACTTTTGGGATGCTCTGTGCAATCCATGACAACTACTCTTTTGAACCTGTCTATATTAGTCATCTATATGGTATAACAAAATACCATAGATTGGATGACTTAAACAACAGCTGTTTATGTCTCACAGTTCTAGAGGCTGGGAAGTCCAAGATCAACATGCTGGGAAATTCACTTACTGGTAAGGTTCCTGTTTCTGACTTGTAGCTGCCTGCCTTCTTGCTGTGTCCTCACATGATGGAGAGAGAAAGAGCTCTGCTCTCTCTTCCTCTTCTTATAAGGACACTAATCTCATAATGAGGGCACTACCCTCCTGATCTAACTATCTGCCAAAAGCCCCACCTCCAAATACCATCACATGGCGGGTTAAGGATACAACATAAGAATTTGGGCAGGGGGGAACACAAACATTTAGTCCATAACAATCTCACTCATCCTCTTAAAGCAATGAAAACAATCTGAATTTATCAGTAACTTTTGATAGAGTTTTGGTTAAGCCCTTAGCATTCAAAGAATAAACGAACCCTTGGATTTCTAAGGTACAACAAACGTTGTTCGAGGAACAGGATACATTCAAGGATTTCAGTTTAGGAAGAGTAATGGAAGAAATGATACTGCCTAACCTGGTGCTTTTAAACAGTTGTCAAACATTCCAGAATGGTTCTTCATCTGAACCTTTCCTTTCCTTCTGTTATCTCCTTCTTAATCACTGCCTTGGAGTTGGAATAAGAATACAATTTAACATATTTTTCAAATAATCATAGGAGGAGAGAGAGAGAACATTCTGTGCCCTTCCTCCCTTTTTGAACCCTGAGGTGTTAAACTGTGTTAGCATCTTTTGAACCCATAAGCATCACTGACATGGCATTTCTCAATCTTTTTTTCTTTACTTGACAGAAAAGACTCTTCTTCTCTTAGCAAGGGCCAATTGCTACCACAAAATAAACTTATTTCACTGGACTTGTCCTTTTATTTCCAAGACTGATTTAACTGGGGTAGCCTAGGCTGACACATGAACAAAATTGAAACAATTCAAACCTGAAAACAAATTGCACCCATTTACTGAACTTGAATACTACATTTTAGCTGCACTTCAGATAAATTTAAAGGATTTTCAAAGTACTTTACCACTTCAAATTGGAAGTGAATGTGTAACTATTTTTATAAAACTACTGAGTAAATTTGGACATGAAAATATTCTCCAAAACCTCCTAAAGTGAAGTAATACTCAGATGGTGGAGTTTCTGTTCCTTGAGAAGTGAAGGCAGTGTTTTTACCTTGGATGTATGGAATGTCTCTAGGAGGAATGGATGTTTTGTTTTTGCTTTTTAAAGAAATTACCACCTTTAATACAGTGACAAATGGCACGCTGTGAGGGAAGAATAAGGGGTGGAAAAATCAAGGGAAAGAGCCATGTCGGAACTCCTTCAGGCTAGCCACAGTAGGATGGCAATCCCCCAGGTCACAGTCAGCACATTTTAACAGAACCACACTCTGGTCTGAGTTTGGTGTCTTTCGTTTTCATTTGTAATTCTAATCACATTTTTATTTGTTCCACACTTTCTTCTTGGCACCTCCTAATTATTGACACAAGAGACAAATTGGCCAAACTTCTGGCTAAAATCGGGATGCCTTATACCTGACAGCACTTTGTGTTTATCTTTTACAGCCTAGAGTATAAGATTCTACCCAAAATTGGGCAAGTGAGATGTTTAAGATGCAAAGGGTGGAGATGGAATTTTCCAACCCTTGAAATGCGCAAGAGAACAAAAAACATGTATTCTTGTACTTTTAGTTTAGGCTCATTTATTTTTCACAGTACATTTTACCCATGTGAAATATGAGGGGAAAATTACTTTACTTTGGATCTCTGTAAATTTCAAACTTCTTTAGCTGTAATACAGAGAAAATTTGACAACTGGCCCAGATGGTTAACTGTCTATTAATCTGATTTTGCTCTCCGTGTTGAAACAAACTCGACAAGCTTGTCAGGGAACCAATAGCCTCCTCAATTTGTCTCTGCTTTCTATCTACAGAGTTCCCTTCTCATCTGTCCAACTGTTTGAAACCTTTTCCATCTACCCTAACACTCCAAATTCTAGACATTAGTTTTTTTCTGTCTCCCTAGCCAGAGTGTGAATAAAAGGCTTATCTCCTACATCTTGTTCTAAGGGGCCTGACCACATGCTCACCTAAAGGATAAAGCAGGCTGAAAGCCTGCCTATTAACTATGGTGTCTAAAGGGAAGCAAATAACATTTGTTTTTTGTTTTTTTGTTTTTTTTTTGAGACAGAGTCTCACTCTGTCGCCCAGGCTGGAGTGCAGTGTCACAATCTCGGTGTCACAATCTCGGTTGACTGCAACCTCCGCCTCCCAGGTTCAAGTGATTCTCCTGCCTCAGCCTCCTGAGTAGCTGGGATTACAGGCACGCACCACCACGCCCGGCTAATTTTTTTGTATTTTTAGTAGAGACAGGGTTTTACCATGTTGGTCTGGCTGGTCTCGAACTCCTGACCTTGTGATCCGCCCACCTCGGCCTCCCAAAGTGCTGGGATTACAGGCCTGAGACACCGCGCCTGGCCAAATTTTAAAATTAAACTCAGAAAATTATTCAATACTTGTATCTAGAGCATGTGCCTCCAGGTTCATTGAGCCAATACGTGGGTAAATGAGAGAAAAGTTGCATTTTTAAGTTAGAGAAGAGTGGTTTTGTTATATGAAGGTTTTTCAACTCTATTAGAAAAGCTTCTGCGTGAAGGTCAGAATGTCTATGAACTGTTAAATTTCACTTACAAAGTAAATCTGTCTCCCCAAGAAGTATATAAATAGGTTACCCCATGGATCAGGCCCACATGATTCATAGCTACTTATAGGATCTGAGCCCACACAGTCAAGCAACACGGAGTACATGGCAGTCCTTTGTTGTTTACAGTGGTGATTGTGGGCAAAGTAAACAGCTGGTATGAATCCTTTAGGACAGCTGAGAGGCCCATAGACAATCACACAATTCAATTGTTTTCATTTTGTGAGAAATCTGTTTATATGGGAGAGGGAAGGCTGGAAAAACTCTTCAAAATTGGCTTGATCCAGTGATTTCCAAACCTGAGTAATTATAAAAATTGTCTGGGAGTTTGTGCAAATGCTGATTTCTAAGTCTCACCTCATTTACTTGAGTCAGCAAATAGAGCTCTGATATTTATATCGTTTTAAAAGCTCCCCGGGGCCAGGCAAGGTGGCTCACATCTGTAATCCCAGCACTTTGGGAGGCTGAGGCAGGTAGATTGTTTGAGCCTGGGAGTTCAAGACCTACCTGAATAACATGATGAAACCGTCTTTACAAAAACTACAAAAATTAGCCGTGTGTTGTGGCACACACCTGTAGTCCCAGCTACTCGGGAGGCAGAGGCGGGAGGATGGCTTGAGCCCAGGAGTCAGAAGCTGCAGTGAGCAGCAATCGCCCCACTCATTCCAGCCTGGGTGAAAGAGCAAAACTCTGTCTCAGAATAAAACAACAACAACAAAACTCCCTGGGTGATCAGTGGGCAGCTAGGTTTTGGGGATCTACTATTTTCTCATTTATTCTTATGTAGAATAAAAGTTATTAAATTATAATGATAATATATCATGTTATAGATGAATATCTACATATCTCAGTGGTTTTGCATAATGACCAAAATAATGTTGGCAAAGTCAGAAAAGTTTTCCTGGAGTTATTCATGGATTCATAGCTGTGCACAAAGCCAGCCTGACTCTGGAGGGCTTTCTCTGCTTAGTTGCCCTTCCCCTCACCACCATCCCCTTCATCTGAAAAAATTACTCTTATTCCCCAATAAAATCTGTATTGTTATTTGTTAGATTATACAAACAGTATATGCATGGCAAAAAATAAATAAAATAACACATAAAAGAAACAAAAGTATAAATGATTTCAAACTCTACCATGTTTAGACAATTCTCATTCATTGGGGACCCATTATTTCATAAAAATCTTTATGCATATGTACAAATGTATAGCTCTAAATATATATGTGTGTGTGTATAAATATTTATATGTGTATGTGTATATATATAGTGTGTGTATATATATATATATGTGCATGTGTGTGTGTGTATATATATGTGTATATGTATTTTTTTAACGGAGTCTCTCTCTGTCACCTAGGCTAGAATGCAGTGAGATGATCTCAGCTCACTGCAACCTCCACCTTCCGAGTTCAAGCAATTCTCCTGTCTCAGCCTCCCGAGTAGCTGGGATTACAGGCGCCTACCACCACAACTGGCTAATTTATATATTTTCAATAGAGATGGGGTTTCACCATGTTGGCCAGGCTGGTCTCGAACTCCTATACTCAAGTGATCTGCCTGCCTTGGCCTCTCAAAATGCTGGGATTACAAGAGTGAGCCACCGTGCCTGGCCTAAATATATATTTATGTAACTGTTGTAGATTAGATTATTAATTAGAAATATTAACCCTCTCCCCTACCCCCACATCCATGAGTAGAATGTACTTCCCTATCCCTTGACTTTGTCACTTGCTTTGGCTAATGAAGGAGGAAGTTGACAATGTACTAGTTTCATAGATGTCCCTCATGTTTCCACTTGACATCTTGAGTTTCTGCCATTCCATGAGAAAAGCCCACCAAGACAGCCTGCTAATACCAGGAAGAAGATGAGAGCCACATCCAGTGAAGCCTTCCCTACAGACCCAGCCCAACTTCCACTGATGTGGAAGCTAAATAGATAGATATTGCTGTATGGCACTGAGAGTTTGCAAATTTTTGTGACATAATAGCTAGGCAATGAAAAACCTTTTTTTGTCTTTTTTTTTTTAAGACAGGTCTCACTCTTATCACCCAGGCTGGAGTACAGTGACGTGATCTTGGCTCACTGCAGCCTCCGCCTCCCTGGTTCAAGCGATTCTCCTGTGTCAGCCTCCCAAGTAGCTGGGATTACAGGCACGCACCACTAAGCCTGGCTAATTTTTAGTATAATGGGGGTTTCGCCATATTGGCCAAGCTGGTCTCAAACTCCTAACCTCAGGTGATCCATCTATCTGTCTCAGCCTCCCAAAGTGCTGAGATTACAGGCGTAAGCCACCATGCCCAGCTGAAAAAACTTTTTTAAAATAATAAATTACATTATATTATTCATGCATACATGGTCATGTTGCATGATACCATATTTTCGTAAGTTTTTGTGGTTGATTTTTGTTTGCTTGCTATATCTTTCCCAACCTCCTTACCATAACCTCCCCTCCAGTCCCCATGTAGCCAATGTTACCAATCTAGATGATATCTTTCCATACCTTTATCCATATAGCTACACGCAAACAGAAATATCTATGATGACACGAATGAAGGTCATCATTGTTTTATGAAAACAGAATACTATTATAATTATGATGTCATGAAAGAGAAGTATACTCAGATATCTACACATATATATACGCATATATGTATCTATATATGATACACATACATATGTATACACACATACATATATACGTACACACATCTGACACAGGGATGTAGACCTCTCTCAGGGTGAGAAAAGGCTTCCCTGAGGGACTGATACTGAAGTTGAGCCATAAGGATGGTGTTGTGGGCTAAATTGTGTCCCTCAAAAGTTCATAAGTTGCCGGGCGCGGTGGCTCAAGCCTGTAATCCCAGCACTTTGGGAGGCAGAGATGGGCGGATCACGAGGCCAGGAGATCGAGACTACCCTGGCTAACACGGTGAAACCCCGTCTCTACTAAAAAAAAAAAAAAATACAAAAATCTAGCCGGGCGAGGTGGTGGGCGCCTGTAGTCCCAGCTGCTCGGGAGGCTGAGGCAGGAGAATGGCGTAAACCCGGGAGGCGGAGCTTGCAGTGAGCTGAGATCTGGCCACTGCACTCCAGCCTGGGCCACAGAGCAAGACTCGGTCTCAACAAAAAAAAAAAAAAAAGTTCATAAGTTGAGGTTCTAACCTTCATTAGCTCTGAATGTGACTGTTTTTGGGGATAGAGTCTTTAAAGCGGTAATTAAGTTAAAATAAGTTCATTTGGGTGGGTCCTAATCTAATAAGGCTGGTGTTCTTGTAGGAAGAGGAAATTTGGACACGAACACACAGAGAGAAGACCATGTGAAAACCCAGGGAGAAGACGGCGACCTATAAGCCAAGGAGAGAGGCCTCGGAAGAAACCAACTCTGGCCAGGCACGGTGGCTCACACCTGTAATCTCAGCACTTTGGGAGGCCAAGGTGGGTGGATGGCCTGAGGTCGAGAGTTCGAGACCAGCCTGACCAACATGGAGAAACCCCCATCTCTACTAAAAATACAAAATTAGCCAGGCATGCTGGCGTATGCCTGTAATCCCAGCTACTCAGGAGGCTGAGGCGGGAGAATCACTTGAACCTGAGAGGCAGAAGTTGCAGTGACCCGAGATCCTGCCATTGCACTCCAGCCTAGGCAAAAAGAGAAGAACTTTGTCTAGAAAGAAAGAAGAAAGAAAGAAAGAAAGAAAGAAAGAAAGAAAGAAAGAAAGAAAGAAAGAAAGAAACCAACACTTCCGCAATCTTGGTCTCAGACTTCTAGCCTCCAGAATTGTGAGACAATAGATTTTTGTTGTTTAAGCCATCTAGTCTGTGGCACTTTATTACAGCAGCCCTAAGAAACTAATATGGATGAATAGGCGTTTTCCATTACAGGGAGATAAGGAAAAGGGTCCTTACACATTGCTGGTGGAAATGGGCATTTTAACAGCCTTTTTGGATAGCAATTTGACAATAACTGTGAAAAATTTGTTTCCAGTTCTTTTGCCACTACAATGCAATTTAAAAAACACTTATATATTTATCCTCACTCACTGAATGGGCTTTTATTTCTATGAACAGATTCCCAAGAGTGAAATTGCTGGCATGAGATCTTGTTAAAAAATGCTTTTCTTGTGGGTTTCCCCAGAGTCCTGTTGTTCCTATGATTACACTATAAAACTGCTGATCTCAGAATATTTCATTTCCTAAAGCTCAAGTTGTATATTAAGCATAAAAATCAGTTCGAAAAATTGCTCTCAACAAAATAAGAGGTAGCAAAATTCTGAAACTATGCAGATTATATTAACTTTCTACTGCTGCATAAAAATTACACAAACTTAGGGGCTTAAAACAACACACATTTATTATTTCACAGTTTCTAAAAGTCTGGAGTCTAGGAAGGGCTTACCGAGGTCCTCCTCAAGGTTGCAACTGAGGTGTTAGTTGGGCTGTGTTCTCATCTGGAGGCTGAACCAGGGGGAAAATCTACTTCCAAACTCATTCAAATGGTTGACAGAATTCATTTCTTTGCAGTTGTGAGGTTGAGGGCCCAGCTTCTTGCTGGCTGGAGGCTGGAGGTCATCTGCATGGCCTTATCATATAGGTTTCCCCAATATTGCCGTTTACTTCATCAAGACAGCAAGGAGAGTCTGTAAAGTTAGTCTGTTAGCAAGACAGAGACTTACATAATCACAGAAGCGACACCGCGTCACCTTTGTCATATTCTATTGGTTAAAAGTAATCTCAAGTCCTGTCTATTTTCATGGGAAAGGGATTACACAAAGGCATGAACACTAGAAGGCAGAAATCATAAGGGCCACCTTACAGTCTGTCTGCCACACAGATTTAAAACCTTCCTTGTGGCTGGGTGTGGTGGCTCATGCCTATAATCCCAGCACTTTGGGAGGCCAAGGCAGGTGGATCACCTGAGGTCAGGAGTTTGAGACCAGCCTGGCCAACATACTGAAACCCTGTCTCTACTAAAAACATGAAAAAATAGCCAGACATGGCAGTGCACATCTATAATCCCAGCTACTTGGGAGGCTGAGGCAGGAGAATCGCTTGAACCAGGGAGGTGGAGGTTGCAGTGAGCCCAGCCTGGGCGACAAAGTAAGACTTTGTCTCAAAATAAAATAAAATTAAAATTAAAATTAAATAAAATATTCCAGGCTGGCGCAGTGGCTCATGCCTGTAATCCCAGCCCTTTGGGGGGCCAAGTCATGTGAATCACTTAAGGCCAGGAGTTTAAGACCAGCCTGGCCAACATGGCAAAACCTCATCTCTACTAAAAATATAAAAATTAGCTGAGCATAGTGGTGAGCACCTGTAATCCCAGCTACTCAGGAGGCTGAGGCAGGAGAATCACGTGAACCCGGGATGGGGAGGTTGCAGTGAGCCAAGATCATGCCACTGCACTCCAGCCTGGGCAACAGAGAGCGACTCTGTCCCAAAAAATAAAATAAAATAGAAATATTCCTTGTCTGTGAATGAAAATATGTAATTTTTTTATTCTACTAATCAAATGTATCAATGTGCCTGATTTCTCAAAACAAGTCAGTAAAGATACCTGATGTTCCTTGCTTCCTTCCTTGGCTTTCTACGGCTTGATGTTGCTTTCACTTTATTATGATTAAATTGAAGTCAACAACATTTGTGAATACCTGCTAAGTAGCAGTCTTTTCGGAGGTTGTGAGAGGCCTAAACACTTCCATTTTTTGAGGCTACCATTATACTATAAAATCTGAAGAAATGAAAAATAATGGTTACAACATTGTTGTATATTTTAAATGGAAAGTGTAGAACTGAAAAAAATGTAATATCTGAAATTAAAAAGTCCTTGAACTTTATAGCAGAACAGACATAAGAAAGTCAGTTAATAGAACAATAAAAAACTATCCAATCTGAAAAACAAATGAAATATTTTTGAAAAAAACTAACAAAGCCTGAGGAAGCTGAGGGACAATATCAAAGGAGTTTATATAGGGGCAATGGGAGCCCCAAAAAGAAAGAAGAGAGAAAATTTAGTAGAAAAAAATGTGTGAGGAAATGATAGCAACAAAACTCCCGAAATTTGGTGAAAGACAAACTGATAGATTCAAGAAACTCTAATCAGGATAAATACAAGGAAAACCACATCTAGACATATCCTAGTCAAACTGCTTGTGATAGACAGTTTTGACATGGCCCCCACTGACCTCAGCCTCCTGGTGCTCATGCCTTTGTATAATCCCCTTCCCTCGAGTGTGAGCTAAACCTAGTGACTTGCTTTTAATGATTAGAATACAACAAAACTAATGGGATGTCAGTTCCATGATTAGGTTACAAAAATTGTGACTTCCCTTTTGATAGTGCACGCTCTCTCTCTGTGTGTGTGTGTTTTGTGTGTGTGTGTGTGTGTGTGTGTACATGAAGCAAGCTGTCATACTGTGAGGTGCTGTATGGAGGGGACCATGTGTCAAGGAACTAAGGGAAACCTCTGGCCAATAGCTCATGAAAAACTGAGACTTCTCTGGCCAACAGCCACAAGGAACGGAGTGCTGGCAATCACCACGTGAATGAACTCTGAAAATTCTTCACAGTCAAGCCTGAGAAGACTATAGCCTTGTGAGGGGACTCAAAGCCAAAGCAGAGGACCAAGAAAGCTACACCCAGATTCCTGATCCACAGAAATTATGAGATAGTAAGTGTCTGTTGTTTTACCTGCTGAGTTTTGGAACAATTTGTTACGTAGCAATAAATAATCAATACACTGCTGAAAACCAAAAATTAACAGGAAACTATGACAGTAGCCAGGAAAAAAAAAGCAATATATTGCATTCCAGGGGGAAAAGTATTCAATGGTTCAGTGGCATTAGACTTTTTATCAGAAGCTGTGGGGGCCAGGAGGCAGTGAATGATATTTTTCAAGTGCTTAAAGAATTAAACTGTCATTTCACCATTCTACATCTAGCCAAAATATCCTATGAAAATGAAAACAAACAACAAAAAACTAAATAAGTGTTTAAATAAATGAAAACTAAGAGACTTCATTACCACCAGATGTGCATTACAAGAAATGCTAGAGGAAGTTCATCAGATTGACAGAAATTACACCAAAGGAAAACTTGGATCTTTAAGAATGAATTTATTTATTAATTTATTTAGCAACAGGGTCTCGCTGTGTCAGCCAGGGTGGAGTATAGTGGCATGATCGTGGCTCACTGCAACCTCTGCCTCCCAGGCTCAAGGAATCCTCCCGCCTCAGCCTCCCAAGTAGCTGGGACCACAGGAGCATGCCACCATACCTGGGCAAATTTTTTTTGTGTTTTTAGTAGAGACAAGACTTCGCCATGTTGCCCAGGGTAGTCTCAAACTCCCAGGCTCAAGTGATCCGCCCACCTTGACCTCCCAAAGTGCTGAGATTATAGGCATAAACCACTGTGCCTGGCCTAGGAATGATTTTAAATCATCAGGAATGGTAAATATCAGAACACATTACAATTTTTCCTCTTAATTTATTTGGAATACATATAGATATTTAAGTTACAGCATTTACAGCATTATTTTTTGAAGTTTATAATGTAGATGTGTTACATATGATAACTATAGCACAAAATGGCAGGTAGAGTGTTAAATGGACCTATACAAATGAAGTAGGTCCTATACTAACAGGAAAAAAAAGCAGACCTAAATCAAATCTTATTAATTATTATATTAAATGTTAATGGATTATGCACTGAAAAAGGGTCAGGGGAGGAATTATTAGATTTCTGTTTTGTTTTGTTTTTTGAGACAGAGTGTCATTCTGTTGCCCGGGCTGAGGTGCAATGGTGCAATCTCGGCTCACTGCAACCTCTGCCTCCCAGGTTCAAGCGATTCTCCTTCCCCAGCCTCCCGAGTAGCTGAGACTATAGGTGCATGCCACCATGTCCGGCTAATTTTTGTATTGGCCAGGCTGGTCTCGAACTCCTGACCTCAGGTGATCTGCCTGCCTCAGCCTCCCAAAGTGCTGAGATTAGAGGCGTAAGCCATCATGCCCAGCTTGAGCCACCCTGCCCAGCTCAGAATAAATTTTAAAAAGCAAGACTCATCTCAGACACGTATTTAAAATAAAGCTTGTTAACTTTTTTTTTTTTTTTTTTTGAGACGGAGTCTTGCTCTGTCACCCAGACTGGAGTGCAGTGGCGTGATCTCGGCTCACTGCAAGTTCCACCCCCCAGGTTCACACCATTCTCCTGCCTCAGCCTCCCCAGTAGCTGGGACTACAGGCGCCCACCACCACGCCCAGCTAATTTTTTTGTATTTTTAGTAGAGACGAGGTTTCACCATGTTAGCCAGGACAGGCTCGATCTCCTGACCTCGTGATCCGCCTGCCTCGGCCTCCCACAGTGCTGGGATTACAGGCGTGAGCCACCACGCCCGGCCTGCTTGTTAACTTTTATCTAGTATTTCTAGGTATTTTTAGCTGAAAGATTTTTATATCTACTATTTTTCTGGTATCAGAAATCTTGAAGTCTTCTTTTATTGTGAGATTACTTGGAAGAGGAAATAAAATAACAACTGCGTACCAATTCATTCCCGAACTTCTACTCATGGTTGGAGGGTGGCCTTAAACAATAGAATAGGAGGTTAGAGGCAAATGAGGTCCTGGGCATCTAGATCAGTAGGTAACTTCTAAACAGGGGTATGTTGGATCATGTTCTTTGTGGTCTTTGCATCTTATCTTTTTTCTCTTGTTTCTCATTTGACCAAAAAAAAAAAAAAGAAAATTAATACCTGTGCACCAGCACTGCGCTATAGCACAGTGGAAATACAGGAAAGAACAACATAGACATAGTCCCTGACCTTAAAAAGCAGCCCAGTCTGATAAACAAACATTAAAAAATTACTCAAATAATTATTTGATAACCATATGACAAATCTTAAATACAAGTTACCATGAGAGCCAGGTACAGGGCCAGTCAGCTGAGTTCCTAAGCCTCATCGATTGGGTCCACTCAGTTATCTTGGAGAACCAAAAAGAAAACTCAAAAAAACAAAAACAAAAACAAAAAAAGCCTAAGTAAGGTAAATACAGGAAGAGCCTGAAGCTACTTTAAAGTAGATGTCATATAAGTCATGCACTTTATCTAGACATATAATATTCAAATTAATATTATACTTAATACTTATCTGGTTCCCCTTGGCAACCATGCAGGAGTGGCTCAACAGAGAGGAAGAGAAAAAAAATTGTATCATTCTGGCAGCTTTAAGAAGTTACCATGGAGAAGAGAGATGCCAACAAGAAAGAAGACATTATTATGACCAAAACCAGAATAACAGTATGTAATATGCAAGCTCCCAGCCCTACAAATCACACAATTTCCGTGGCATCCGCAAGGGAGAAGACAGCACAACTGTGAATCAAGATAGCATAGCAGGTCAGGTGTGATGGCTCACACCTGTAATCCTAGCACTTTGGGAGGCCGAGGCAGGTGGATCATCTGAGGTCGGGAGTTCGAGAGCAGCCTGGCCAACATGGCGAAACCCTGTCTCTACTAAAAAAAATACAAAAATTAGCCGGGCGTGGTGGCATGCACCTGTAATCCCAACTACTTGGGAGGCTGAAACAGGAGAATCACTTGAACCCAGGAGGTGGAGGTTGCAGTGGGCTGAGATCGTGCCATTGCACTACAGTCTGGGTGACAGAGTGAGACTCTGTCTCAAAAAATAAAAAAAATGCTAAGGTTAGAACAGCAGCTGGCAGTATTCAGGAAGAAGAGGGGTTAAGTTCTACCTGCCTCATCTCCCTGAGGTTTGCCATTTTCATCACAGACTAGAAGAACATGTGTCTGTTTACTACCATATTCTCAGTGCCTGGAAAAAAATAACATTCAATCAATGAGTCATGTATAAACACAGTGATGCCTCAAAAAGTGTTAAAAATTATGACCAATATATTCTAGTGGCAAATGAAGGCGTGTATCAATTACATTTTGAAAAGTCACTGTTATGATAAGCACAGTCTGAGAGATATGCTATAGAAGGCAGGACCAAAGAGACTTATTAGGTTGGTGAAAAGGAACTGTGGTTTTTGCCATTAAAAGTAATTTAAAAGTAATGACAAAAACCACAATTACTTTTGCATCAACCTAATACTTCCTTAAGAAGGAAAATGAGCTGATAGAGGCCACTACCCTGATTCTCAGTGGGTAAAAGGCAAAGGTTTAGTTCAACATTATTTACTTAAGAAAGAACTGGGCCAGGTGCGGTGGCTCACGCCTGTAATCTTAGGATTTTGAGAGGCCGAGGTGGGCAGATTGCCTGAGCTCAGGAGTTAGAGACCAGTCTGGACAACACAGTGAAGCCCCATCTCCACTAAAATACAAAAGAAATTATCCGGGCGTGGTGGAGTGTGCCTGTAGTCTCAGCCAACCTGGGAGGCTGAGATTGCAGTGAACGGTGATCGTGCCACTGCACTCCAGCCTGGGCAACAGAGCAAGACTCCATCTCAAAAAAAAAAAAAAGAAAGAACTGTATTTCTCCCTTTCAACTAATCCATTTGGCAGTTTTTGTTTTGTTGCTAATCAGAGACCATTCTGTTGGGATGGATGTAGTGGAAGAGATAGATACACAATGATCAGGTGTATGATTATCCCACAAGTGAAGAGGGCAAAAGAAATGCTTTAAGAACTGCGAAAACCAGCCAGGTCCAGTGGCTCACACCTGTAATCCCAGCACTTTGGGAGGCCAAAGAGGGTGGATCACCTGAGGTCAGGAGTTCGAGACCAGCCTGACCAATATGATGAAACCCCATCTCTACTAAAAATACAACAAATTAGCTGGGCATAGTGGCATGTGCCTGTAATCCCAGCTACTCGGGAAGCTAAGACAGGAGAATTGCTTGAACCCGGGAGGCGGAGGTTGCAGTGAGCTGAGATTGCACCATTGCACTCCAGCCTGGGCAACAAAAGCAAAACTCCATCTCAAAAAAAAAAAAAAAAAGAAAGAACTGCAAAAGCCATCAACTATTTGGTGTAACTAGTAACTAGAACATGCGAACAATTTAAGAGAGCCTAATAAGTAGCAATTGGAAATGCAATGGCTCTTTTAATATTAAAAGGCTGTATAGGCTTTAGACTTTTACTTTTTAAGTCTAAAGCTAAGCTTTCTAAGAGAAACTCTTATCAAATGAACACTCTTATCTCATAAAGCTAGATAAAATACGAAAAAGGTGGCCGGGCGCGGTGGCTCAAGCCTGCAATCCCAGCACTTTGGGAGGCCGAGACGGGCGGATCACGAGGTCAAGAGATCGAGACCATCCTGGCTAACTCGGTGAAACCCCGGTCTCTACTAAAAAATACAAGAAACTAGCCGGGCGAGGTGGCGGGCGCCTGTAGTCCCAGCTACTCAGGAGGCTGAGGCAGGAGAATGGTGTAAACCCGGGAGGCGGAGCTTGCAGTGAGCGGAGATCCGGCCACTGCACTCCAGCCTGGGCAACAGAGCGAGACTCCGTCTCAAAAAAAAAAAAAAAGAAAAAAACCGAAAAAGGCAGTTATTTGAAGATATTGAGAAGCTACCAAGGTAGCCAGGGAAGGGAAGTCAAGATCCTAGAGGAAAAGGAAACAAATCAGAATAAATCAGATATTCTCCACCAATGTTTTCTCTTGGGGCACTTACCATTTCCTGGCTAGGAGACAGAGGTATAGCAGGAAGTAGTGGTCAAGAGTTTTCAGTAAGTTTATGGGGACGGGAAGACAAAAATTGTGATGCAAGACAAGTAGAGCAGCCAAGATATGAACAGCCAGGATCCCAGAGAGGAGAATCACAGAAAAATGAGTGTGAAATTTTGCAAGGATTTTACCTCAAAGAAATCTTTTGAATCCTAAGTCACTGAAGAATGGGGAAAGGAATAAGAGCAGTCACAGCAAAAGCAAACAAACAGACCGGGCATAGTGGCTCATACCTATAATCCCAGCACTTTGGGAGGCCGAGGCAGGCGGATCACGAGGTCAGGAGATCCAGACCATCCTGGCTAACATGATGAAACCCCATCTCTACTGAAATACAAAAGATTAGCTGGGCATGTGGTGCGCGCCTGTAGTCCCAGCTACTCAGGAAGGTGAAGCAGGGGAATTGCTTGAACCCAGGAGGCGGTGGTTGCAGTGAGCGAGGTTATGCCACCGCACTCCAGCCTGGCAACAGAGCAAGACTCCATCTCAAAAACAAACAAACAAACAAAACACAATTGTTAAGATGTTTAAGGGATAAGCAGTGATTTGGAAAATCTTAGGGAACTAAACAGACAAAAACTGGAGTTCAGAGCCTGAAATGGAGAAAGAATCCTGGACAACATGCCAGGTTTTAAGTAGAGATCCCTGAATGACTGTTTTCTAGGTTGAAGGGTGTAACCGTAATATAGCATGCCTCATAGAGTCTTAAACTCAGCCTCTAGCCATCTCAAGGCCTGATCAAAATTAATGACATCTGTCTCTAGTTAACTGCTGGCAAGACCGGTGCAGTGGCTCACGCCACCCAACACTTTGAGAAGCCAAGGGAGGAGGACTGCTTGAGCCCAGGAGTTTGAGACCAGCTGAGCAACAAAGTGAGACTCCTTCTCTACAACAAATTGTAAAATTAGCCAGGTGTGGTGGTGCACATCTGTGGTCCAAGCTGCACAAGAGGCTGAAGTAGGAGGATTGCTTGAGCCCAGAAGGTCAAGACTGTAGAAACCATGTTCATACTACTGCACTCCAGCCTGGGCAACAAAGCAAGACCCTGTCTCCAAAAAATACAAGGATCAAAAAATATAAATTGTAAAACAAACTTATAAGACACGGTTTAGAAAAATATGGGAGGCCAACATATGTCTAAATGAGAAGAAATAGAATGGTCAAAATAATATTTGAAGAGATAGTTTCTGAGAATTTTCCAGAATTGATGAAAGACCTTGAACTACAGATTCAAAGATCTCTAAAAACTTCAATCAGAATAAATACAAAGAAAATTATATCTGGACATTTCATAGTAAAATTGTTTAGAATTAAGGAGAAAGAAAAAAATCTTAAAAGTGACTGAAATAGGAGAGATGCATAATTTTAAAGGAGTAACAATAAAACTGATAGCTGACTGGGCACGGTGGCTCATGCCTATAATCCCAGCACTTTGGGAGGCTGAGGTGGGGCAGATCACCTGAAGTCAGGAGTTCGAGACCAGCCTGGCCAACATGGTGAAACCCTATCTCTACTAAAATTACAAAAATTAGCCAAGCATGGTGGCACACGCCTGTAGTCCCAGCTACTTGGGAGACTAAGACAGGAGAATCACTAGAACCCGGGAGGTGGAGGTTGCAGTGAGCCAAGATTGCGCCCCTATACCCTGAACAACAGAGTGAGACTCTGTCTCAAGAAAAAATAAAAATAAATAAAAAATAAAACTGATAGCTGACCCTTTAATAGAAAAACATGAAAGCCATTAAACAGTGGAATAAAATCTTCAAAGGGCTGAAACAGAGTGACAACCAACCTAGAAATCTATATCCAGGCAGGGCACGGTGACTCACGCCTGTAATCCCAGAAATTTGGGAGGCCATGGTGGGCAGATCACTTGAGGTCAGGAGTTTGAGACCAGTCTGGCCAACATGGTGAAACCTTGTCTCTACTAAAAATACAAAAATTAGCTGGGTGTGGTGGCAGGCACCTGTGGTCCCAGCTACTCAGGAGGCTGAGGAAGGAGAGTTGCTTGAACCTGGGAGGTGGAGGTTGCAGTGCACCGAGATCGCACCACTGCACTCCAGCCTGGGCAACAGAGCAAAACCATGTCTCAAAAAAAATAAGAAAAGAAAAAAAATCTATATTCAGTTATATATATATATATATATATACACACACACACACACATACACACTTCAAAAGTGAAGGTGAAATAAAGACATTTGCCTATGCACAAAAACTTGGAAGAATTTAATGTCAGCACATCTACACCCAAGGAAATACAAAGAGAGTTTTCCAAGCAAAAGGAAAATGATCCCTAATTGAAGCTCAATAGCACAGGTATATAAGTAGCTATATAGTTAAAACTAGATGAATATTGACTGTTAAAACAATGATAATACCTTGGGGAGGTTAAAATGTATGTAAAAATATACAGAATTTAAATACATTGTATCTCCTGCTATACTTTATGGTAAAAAAAAATTAATAAATACATGATAAGGTGTGAAGGGAAAAGGAGTTTACTACACTATTGTTCGAGAATAAGGGTAAAATAAAGTACTTTCAGTCATAAAATAACTTTTTTTCCCCCTTTTTAGAGGGAAAGAGATGGGGTTTTCACTCTTTTGCCCAGGCTGAAGTGCAGTGGCATCATCATAGCCCGCAGCAGTCTTGATCTGCTAGGCTTAAGAGGTCCTCTCTCACCTTAGCTTCCCAAGTAGCTGGAACTGCATGCACGTGTCCCCACATCCAGCTAAGTTTTTTATTTTTTGGAGAGACAAGGTCTCACTGTGTTGCCCAGGCTGGTGTGGAACTCCTGGGCTCAGGCAATCCTCTTGCTTCAGCCTCCCAAAGTGCTGGGGTAATAGGCATGCGCCACCACACCTGGCCATGGAAAACTATGAAAGTTTAGTACTAATAAGCTCTTGGTGAAAAAACAACTAAAGAATTTTCTTTGGCAAAATTTAAATGAACCCAGAAAGAAATAGTGCGAGTAAATATATTGGTAAACGTTTTGGTAACACTAAACAAATATGGACTATAAGGGAAAAAAGGAAAGAAGGAAGGGAGGAATGGAGGGAGAGAGAGAGAAAAGAAAAGAAAACAAAGGAAAGAGGGAGGGAAAGAAGAAGAGAGGGAGGGAGGAAGGGAGAGAGTAGCAATAATAATAAATCACTAATTTGAGAAAGTTTAAAAACAAGTTAGAGGCATCATGAAAATGGGGACAGTGTTGTTTCTAAAGTTATAGCATTCAAGTTCTATTTTTCTCTATGCTTTTTGTCTTTTCAACATTTTCTACTCTTGTGTTAAATGCTGGGGGTATTGATTTTCTTTTCTTTTCTTTCTTTTTTTTTTTTTTTTTTGACACAGAGTCTCGCTCTGTCCACCAGGCTGGAGTGCAGTGCAGTGGCACTATCTTGGCTGACTGCAACCTCCACCTCCCGGGTTCACTCCATTCCCCTGCCTCAGCCTCCCGAGTAGCTGGGACTACAGGCGCCCATCACCACACCCGGCTAATTTTTTGTATTTTTAGTAGAGACGGGATTTCATCATGTTAGCCAGGATGGTCTCGATCTCCTGACCTCGTGATCCGCCCGCTTCAGCCTCCCAAAGTGCTGGGATTACAGGCGTGAGCCACCACGCCTGGCCAATTTTCATTTTTGTTAATAAGATTCTACTTCTGTAGAATGATTAACTATAAGGTCCAAACATATGCTCTATAGATCCATGATTATAAATAATACAATTAAGATTCCAAAAGTTAATAAACTTGTCAAGATTGCACACTGAGCATAGAGTAGGCTAAAAGAGAATTCCGACATCCTCCCTTTCAACCTTACAGTGGGTTGAAAAAAATACATCAGTTTTTACTTACATGTGTCACCAAAATCTTACTCATAATATAGACTATGGACCAGGATCTGGACTATTTTTAAGCAGGTTTTTATTTCCCTCAAAAAATGAATTAATAAGTGAAAATAACTCAGGAAGAGTAACAGTTAGCAATTTAACATTTTAGGTTTTCTCTATGACCTGTAATACCAGCTAACAACATAACCTTAAAAAACCTACTCCAAGTACTATTGCATTTTAAGACGTCCATGAAATGATTGGAGAATCTCTTACCCCTAATGAGACTCTGGGTAAACTTGTACATAATGTTCTTACCAATAATACAGGAAAGCTCTCTTGCTCAAGAAAACATGGCCAGTAATCTCAAACAAGTAAATACGTGCTATGCTGTGAAGAATATGCAAAGGCGAGGAAGATGATTTTCTCTTATAATCTCCCTTGGTATCATATTTAACACACTTTGTAAATGTATTTTTTGGTTAATTATGTAGTTAGGGCATCACGCAGAGTAGCAAGTAAATTGAGACTGTTCTTTGTTTCAAAACTTAGCAGATTTTGGCATCCAAAAAGTATAAATGAGGTATGCTAAAGTTCTGAATATTTGGGTTTACCTCATGTAAAATAAACTTTATTCATGTATTCAACAAATATTTACTGACCACTTCTAAGGATCAAGGACAGTTTTAGTGACTGGAAATTTGGCCATGCAAGGCCACTGCCTTAAGAGAGCTCACATTCTAGTGGATAAAGCTAAGAAATAAACTTTTTATTTTATATATATATATATATATAAAATATGTGTGTGTGTGTGTGTATATATATATATATATATTTTTTTTTTTTAAGACAAGGTCTCGCTCAGTCACTCAGGCTGGGGTGCAGTGATGCAATCATAGCTCACTGCTACCTCAAAATCTCAAACTGCTAGGCTCAAACCATCTTCCCACCTCAGCCTCCAGAGTAGCTGGGACTAGAGGTACATGTCACCACACTTGGCTAATTGTTTTGATTTTTGTAGAGATAGGGGTCTCACTATGTTGCCCAGACTGGTCTTGAACTCCTGGCCTCAAGCAGTCCTCCCACTTCAGCCTCCCAAAGTGCTGAGATTACAGGTATGAGTCATTGTGTCCACTGGAAACCATTTTTTTACATTTACAAGGCACCTGCTGAGTGTGTTGCATGCTAAGATTGAACTCTAGAAAACGATATGATGGAAGGAAGTGGGGGTGCTATTTTCGATAGGGTAACAGGGAAGGCCTTTAAAGAAGGTATTTGGGATGTTGGAGGAACAGAAAGAAGACCTGGATGGCTGGAACCCAGTGAATGAAAGGGAGGGTGGCACAAGATAAAGATGGAGAGGCAGGCAGGAGCTTGATCGTGCAACTTCATACAAACCTTTGCTTGGCATCTCCTCCTTTCCTGTCTTTCTCTGTTTAATAGGTTTCCGTTCATTTCATCCGAATGGCCACAGTCTTTGCTCTTCAGAAAAAGATATCTTAGGAACATAACCTATGGTTATGATATTCTAATCTACTTATCTCTAAAAGTTAATCATGCAGTCTTCATACTGCTTAAAATGCCCTTATAAAGAGAATTTCTTTGCAGATCCAGGATAACTGGCAAAGGAGTCAATGAAAGTGATTGTTGAAGACAACAGATAACTTGGGTCTAGTGGTGGTAGAGGTCCTTGGCAGAATTTTCTTTGCTATTTGAAATGCAAATTTATTCTTGCTGTAAAGGCAAACTCAATATTCAATACAAAAATATAATTATTTTATCGGTACAAACCTACCATCTCTTTAATGCCCCCTACTGTGGTATCCTGTTAATCACAGTAATATATTAAAACCGGGATGGAGTCAGCTAAGCTGTAGCTTTCCAGAAGAATGCTTTTTGAAGCTTAGCTGCTGCTTCTAAAAACAACATCCTTACTTAACTCTCTGGGTTATAAAATGTTTATGTGAAAAACCTTCCAAAACAGTTTTAATCAAAAGTCAGAAGCTTATTAAACCTTTTTCTTTCTTTAGTATTAGAATACAGTGTATTAAAATGCATAAGAACAGGTAACAGATGAAGCTTTGTTCTTCAATCCCCTTGATGCCTGTAGATTTGATACTTAAAATTACCTTAAGTTTGAGGTAGGAAAGACTTTTCTTCTTGTTTCAAAGCCCTTCCATATCAGCCTCTTACCAAAGCACTTGGAGATAATGTGATGAGAAAGGCAAACTCGGAAAGGGAGAATAATCAGTATTTCAAAAGTAATTTCTCTTTTCAAGGATCCTAAAAGTTTTAATAAAATATTATTTTAAAAGGCTGAGCATGGTGGTTCACGCCTGTAATCCCAGCACTTTGGGAGGCCAAGGTGGACGCATCACAAGGTCAGGAATTCAAGATCAGCCTGACCAACATGGTGAAACCCTGTCTCTATTAAAAATACAAAAAAATTAGCTGAGTGTGGTGGTACACGCCCGTAATCCCAGCTACTCAGGAGGCTGAGGCAGGAGAATCGCTTGAACCCAGAAGGCAGAGGTTGCAGTGAGCCGAGATAGTGCCACTGCACTCTGGCCTGGGCAACAGAGCAAGACTCCATCTCAAAAAAAAAAAAAAAAATATATATATATATATATATATATTATTTTAAAACATGTTATCAGGGCCTCACAGACAGGTTGCACTGAGCCATGAGCCAAGATCATGCCACTGCTCTCCAACCTGGGCAAGAGAGCAAGACTCCATCTCAAAACACACACACACACACACACACACACACACACACACACACATATCATGTAATTTTAAAACATGTCATCGGGACCTCAGAAACACTTGATATTGAGCAAGAAAGTTGCTTTCCAAAAAATTGGGGGAAAACATTAGAAAATCCTCTTCTGATCTCACTTAGGATGTGTTATTCTATCTACCCAAAATCTAGCAAAAATTCGAAATAAAATTACTCATCTAACAGTGATTATAAGAATGTGACATACTTCAGGGGAATTTGTACCAATATGGAATATAGGCCAATGTCTTTGTTGCCATATAATATCCAGAAATTGTTTTTAATAATTAACAATGATGCAATTTGTAATACTCCCTGATTAGTTTTGCATAGCTTCTTATAAAATAAATTAAAATGTATTATTGCTAAAAGCTTATAAGTTGTGAAATCTCATGTCGATTCCCTGTCTTCTTGGTTACACACCCACAGCATTTAATGCAGATGGTCACAGGAGTGACTTGTCTCATGGCTTCCTGGACACCACACTCTCCTGGTTTTCTTCACCCTTTCTCCTCTGTTGGCCCCTCCTCATTTTCTCAATCCCTTAGTGCCAGAGTGCCCCCGGGGCCAGGGTGTGGTCCCCTTCTCTCCTCCATTTACACTCACTCTCTTGAAGACCTTGTCCAATCTTTAAGTACCAAGTGTATGCCAATGACTCCCAAACAGGACCAGCTTCCTTGTGAGCTGTGCACTCGCATGCCCCACCCTCAGAAAAGCCTTGTGTTTTAATGCTCTGCTGTTGCTGAGACAGGGTCTTCCTCTGTTGCCAAGGTTGGAGTGCAATCATGGCTCACTGCAGCCTCAACTTCCTGGGCTCAGATGGTTCTCCCACTTCAGACTCCTGAGTAGCTGGGACCACAGTCATGCACCACCACGCCTGGCTAATTTTTTTTATTTTTTAGTAGAGATGGGATTTCACCACGTTGTTCAGGCTGGTTTCGAACTCCTAGGCTCAAGTGATCCTCCCGCCTCAGCCCCCCAAAGGGCTGGGATTACAGGTATGAGCTACCACACCCGGCCATTGAAATTCTCAATAATTTTTTAACAAGGAGTCTTCATTTTCATTTTGCATTAGGTCCTGAGTATTACTTATCTATCCTTCTCACAAATGTATGTATACAAACTAACCCTCTCTCCAGACTTTTATAATGAACTGCCTACTCCACATCTCAACTTGAATGTCTAATAAGTATCTCAAACTCAACAAGGTCAAAATCAAACTCACATTTCCTTCCCCAGACCTTGTTCTACCACTAGCCTCCTCCATCTCAGTTGGAAGTATCTTCATGTTTCCACTTGCTCAGACTACACACTTTGCAGTCACTTTTAATTCTGTGGCTTCTCCTTTATTTATTTTTTTTTTTGAGAGAGAGTTTCACTCCGTTGCCCAGGCTAGAGTGCGGTGGCGCTATCTCCACTCACTGCAAGCTCTGCCTCCTGGGTTGATGCCATTCTCCTGCCTCAGCCTCCCGAGTAGCTGGGACTACAGGTGCCCGCCACCGTGTCCAGCTAATTTTTTGTATTTTTAGTAGAGACAGGGTTTCACTGTGTTAGCCAGGATGGTCTTGATCTCCTGACCTCATGATCCACCCGCCTCAGCCTCCCAAAGTGCTGGGATTACAGGCGTGAGCACCGCCCTGGGCCGTTTCTGTGGCTTTTCTTACACTCCACCACCAATCTGTCAGCCAACCACGTTGGCTCTATCTTTAAAACCTAGTAAGTAGCCAACTGCTTCTCCACATCACCACTACAGCCATCCTGGTCTGAGCCACCATCACCTTTTTTCCTGGATCACTGCAGTAGTTTTGAGAGGTGAAGCTGGCTGGGCTTCTGGGTCCGGGTGGGGACCTGGGGAACTTTTCTGTCTAGCTAAAGGATTGTAAATGCACCAATCAGCGCTCTGTGTCTAGCTAAAGGTTTGTAAATGCACAGATCAGCACTCTGTAAAAATGGACCAATCAGCTCTCTGTAAAATGGACCAATCAGCAGGATGTGGGTGGGGCCAAATAAGGGAATAAAAGCTGGCCACCAGAGCCAGCAGGGCAACCTGCTGGGGTCCCTTTCCATGCTGTGGAAGGTTTGTTCTTTCACTCTTCACAATAAATCTTGTTGCTGCTCACTCTTTGGGTCCGCACTACCTTTATGAGCTGTAACACTCACTGTGAAGGTCTGCAGCTTCACTCCTGAAGTCAGTGAGACCACGAACTCACCGGGAGGAATAAACAACTCTGGACACGCCACCTTTAAGAGCTGTAACACTCACTGCAAAGATCTGCGGCTTTACTCCTGAAGTCAGCAAAGCCATGAACCCACCAGAAGGAAGAAACTCCGGACACATCTGAACATCTGAAGGAAAAAACTCTGGACACAGCATCTTTAAGAACTGTAACACTCACCGCCAGGGTCCGTAGCTTCATTCTTGAAATCAGTGAGACCAAGAACCCCCAGGAAGGAACCAATTCCAGACACATTTTGGCAACCCAGATGGGACTATCACCTATCGCCAAGTGGTGAGTGCCATCGGACCCCTTTTGCTTGCTATTCTGTCCTCTATTTTTCCTTAGAATTCAGGGGCTAAATACTGGACACCTGTCAGCCAGTTAAAAGCAACTAGTGCAGCCGCTGGACTAAAGACACGGGTGTCAGGCTTTCTGGGAAAGGACTCTCTAATAACCCCTGACTCTTCAGAGTTGGGAGCGTTGGTTTCCTTGGAATCAGCTTCTGCTTTTCCTGTACTTCTAGGCTGAGCTGAGGGTCGACAGAGAAAAGCCATTCAGCTCCAGGGTCCCGACAACAAGTTGGTTGACCCTGCGGCCAAGAGTGGAACTCTCAAAGTCATGTCGCCCAAGTGAGACTCTCCCATCTATCCTATCTATCCTGACTCTTGCCTCCTGGGTCCTAATGCTTGTCAGACAAACTTCCTCCCGCCTCTCTTCTCCAAGCCTAGTCCTGCTTCTAAAAACCACCCCTTGTCTCTGGTGCTTTTCTAGTTTCTCCTGTAAGAATGATTTCTAGTATGAACTTGAGGACTCTGTTACCTTGTTTAGGCACCTGGGCTCACCAATCAGAAAGACATAATTTTTTCCCAAAGCCCTGTCACAGGGGAGACTATCTGGAATTTTAGGATCCCTTCTCAGATGTGCAGGCCTAACAAAAGCTATTCCTGAAGCTAGGATACGGGGAGCCTCAGAAATTGCATCCTTCCTATTCATACAAGTGAGGACAAAAGGCATCACTCTTCCAACTCTGGAAATCCCTTCTTTCCCTCAGGGTACGGCCCTCCACTTCGTTTTTGGGGCATAACATCTTTATGGGACATAAGTAAAGTCCCAGACTAACAGGAGAACACTTAGGACTCTAACGGATTTTCAAGAATGCGTCAGTAAGGACCACTAAATCTGATTTTTCTTGGTCCTCTTTGTGGTCTAGGAGGAGAGGCAAGGGTGCAGGTTTTCGAGAATGTGTCGGTAAGGGGTACGAAATCCGACATTCCTCGGTCCTCCTTGTGGTCTAGGAAGAAAACTAGTGTTTCTGCTGCTGTGTCAGTGAGTGCAACGATTCCGATCAGCAGGGTCCAGGGATCGTTAGGAGTTCTTGGGCAGGGGGAGAAACAAATCAAAACTGTGGGTGGTTTTGTCTTTCAGATGGGAAACACTCAGGCATCAACATGCTCTCCCTTGAAATGCATCCTAAGTCATTGGGGCCAATTCAACCCACAAACCCTGAAAAAGAGGCAGCTCATTTTTTTCTGCACTATGGCCTGGCCCCAGTACTCTCTCTCTGATGGGGAAAAATGGCCACCTGCACCTGAGGGAAGTGTAAATTACAATACTATCCTGCAGCTTGACCTTTTGTGTAAGAGGGAAGGCAAATGGATCAAAATACCTTATGTCCAAGTTTTCTTTTCACTGAAGGAGAATACACAACTATGCAAAGCTTGCAATTTACATCCCACAGGAGGACCTCTCAGCTTACCCCCATATGCTACCCTCCCTATAGTTCCCCTTCCTATTAATGATAAGCCTCCTCTAATCTCCCCTGCCTAGAAGGAAATAAGCAAAGAAATCTCCAAAGGAAAACAAAAACCCCTGGGCCATAGGTTGTGTCCCCTTCAAGCTGTGGGGGGAGGGGAATTTGGCCCAAGCCAGGTACATGTCCTCTTATGCCTCTCTGATTTAAAGCAGATCAAGGCAGACCTGGGAAAGTTTCCAGATGATCCTGATAGGTGCATAGATGTCCTACAGGGTCTAGGGCAAACCTTCTATCTCACCTGGAGAGATGTCATGCTATTGTCATGCTGGATGAAACCCTGGCCTTAAATAAAAAGAATGCGACTTTTGATGCAGCCTGAGAGTTTGAAGATACCTGGTATCTTAGTCAACTAAATGATAGAACGACAGCTGAAGGAAGGGACAAATTCCCTACCGGTCAGCAAGCTGTCCCCAGTATGGATCCCCACTGGGACCTCGACTCAGATCATGGGGACTGGAGTCACAAACATCTGTTGACCTGTGTTGTAGAATGACTAAGGAGAATTAGGAAAAAGCCCATGAATTATTCAATGATGTCTACCATAACTCAGGGAAAGGAAGAAAATTCTTCTGCCTTCCTCAAGTGGCTACAGGAGGCCTTAAGAAAATATACGCCTCTGTCACCCAACTCACTAGAGGGTCAATTGATCCTAAAAGATAAGTTTATTACCCAATCAGCCACAAATATCAGGAGAAAACTCCAAAAGCGAGCCCTGGGCCCCGAACAAAATTCAGAGGCATTATTAAACCTGGCAACCTCAGTGTTCCATAATAGGGACCAAGAGGAACAGGCCGAAAAGGAAAAGTGAGATCAGAGAAAGGCCACAGCCTTAGTCATGGCTCTCAGACAAACAAACCTTGGTGGTTCAGAGAGGACAGAAAATGGAGCAGGCCAGTCACCTGGTAGGGCTTGTTGTCAATGTGGTTTACAAGGACACTTTAAAAAAGATTGTCCGACGAGAAACAAGCCGCCCCTCATCCATATCCGCTATTCCAAGGCAATCACTGGAAGGCACACTGCCCCAGAGGGCAAAGGTTCTCTGGGCCAGAAGCCCCCAACCAGATAATCCAACAACAGGACTGAGGGTGCCTGGGGCAAACACCAGCTCATGTCATCACCCTCACTGTGCCCCAGGTACGTATAACCATTGAGGGCCAGGATATTGACTTCCTCCTGGACACTGGCGTGGCTTTCTCGGTGTTAATCTCCTGTCCTGGACAGCTGTCCTCAAGGTCCATTTCCATCTGAGGAATCCTGGGACAGCCTGTAACCAGGTATTTCTCCCACCTCCTCAGTTGTAACTGGGAGACTTTGCTCTTTTCACATGACTTTCTTGTCATGCCTGAAAGTCCCACACCCTTATTCCAGAGAGATATATGAGCCAAAGCTGGAGCTATTATCTACATGAATATGGGGAACAAGTTACCCATTTGTTGTCCCCTACTTGAGGAAGGAATCAACCCTGAAGTCTGGGCATTGGAAGGACAATTTGGAAGGGCAAGAAATGCCCACCCAGTCCAAATCAGGCTAAAAGACCCCACCAGTTTTCCTTATCAAAGGCAATATCCCTTAAGGCCTGAAGCTCATAAAGGACAACAGGATATTGTTAAACATTTAAAAGCTCAAAGGTTAGTAAAGAAATGCAGCAGTCCCTGCAACACCCCCATTCTAGGAGTACAAAAACTGAACAGTCAGTGGAGACTCGTGCAAGATCATAGACTCATCAATGAGGGAGTAATTCCTCTATATCCAGTTGTACCCAACCCCTATACCCTGCTCTCTCATATACCAGAAGCAGCAGAATGGTTCACTGTTCTGGACCTCAAGGATGCCTTCTTCTGTATTCCCCTGCACTCTGACTCCCAGTTTCTCTTTGCCTTTGAGGATCCCACAGACCACACATCCCAACTTACGTGGACCGTCTAGCCCCAAGGGTTTAGGGATAGCGCTCATCTGTTTGGTCAGGCACTGGCCCAAGATCTAGGCCACTTCTCAAGTCCAGGCACTTTGCTCCTTCAGTATGTGAATGATTTACTTTTGGCTACCATTTTGGAAGCCTCATGCCAGCAGGCTACCCTAGATCTCTTGAACTTTCTAGCTAATCAAGGGTAAAAGGCATCTAGGTCGAAGGCCTAGCTTTGCCTACAGTAGGTCAAATATCTAGACCTAATTTTAGCCAGAGGAACCAGGACCCTCAGCAAGGAATGAATACAGCCTATACTGGCTTATCCTCACCCTGGGACATTAAAGCAGTTGCAGAGGTTCCTTGGAATCACGGGCTTTTGCCGACTATGGATCCCCAGATACAGCGAGATAGCCAGGTCCCTCTATACTCTAATCATGGAGACCCAGAGGGCAAATACACATCTAGTAGAATGAGAATGAGGGGCAGAAACCTCCTTCAAAACCTTAAAGCAGGCCCTAGTACAAGCTCCAGGTTTAAGCCTTTCCAAAGGACAAAACTTCTCTGTATACATCACAGAGAGAGCAGGAATAGCTCTTGGAGTCCTTACTCAGACTCGTGGGACAACCCCACAACCAGTGGCATACCAAAGTAAGGAAATTGATGTAGTAGCAAAAGGCTGGCCTCACTGTTTACAGGTGGTTACGGCGGTGGCCATCTTGGTGTCAGAGGCTATCAAAATAATGCAAGGAAAGGATCTCACTGTCTGGACTACTCATGATATAAATGGCATACTAGGTGCCAAAGGAAGTTAACGGCTATCAGACAACTGCCTGCTTAGATACCAGGCGCTACTCCTTGAGGGACCAGTGTTTCAAGTGCATGCATGTGTGGCCCTCAACCCTGCCACTTCTCTCCCAGAGGATGGGGAGCCAATAGAGCATGACTGCCAATAAATTATAGTCCAGACTTATGCCTCCCAAGATGATCTCTTGGAAGTCCCTTGGCTAATCCTCACCTTAACCTATATACCGTTGGAAGTTCATTTGTGGAGAATGGGATGTGAAGGGCAGGTTATGCCATAGTTAGTGATGTAACCATACTTGAAAGTAAGCCTCTTCTCCAGGGACCAGTGCCCAGTTAGCAGAACTAGTGGCACTTAGCCAAGCCTTAGAACTGGAAAAAAGAAAAAGAATAAATGTGTACACAGATAGCAAGTATGCTTATCTAATCCTACATGCCCACGCTGCAATATGGAAAGAAAGGGAGTTCCTAACCTCTGGGGAAACCCCCGTTAAATACCACAAGGAAATTATGGAGTTATTGCATGCAGTGCAAAAACCCAAGGAGGTGGCAGTCTTACACTGCCGAAGCCATCAAAAAGGGGAAGGAGTGGAGAGAACAGCACCATAAGCAGCTAGCAGAGGCAGGGAAAGACCAGCAGAAAGGAAAGAGAGAAAGAGACAGAAAGTCAAGAGAGAGAGAGATGAAGAGACAGAGACAAAGAGGGAGTCAGAAAGAGAGACAAAGAAGTCAAAGAGAGGTTGAGCACGGTAGCTCAAGCCTGTAATCCCAGCACTTTGGGAGGCTAACACGGGCGGATCACGAGGTCAGAGATCGAGACCATCCTGGCTAACACGGTGAAACTCCGTCTCTACTAAAAAATACAAAAAACTAGCCGGGCGAGGTGGCAGGCGCCTGTAGTCCCAGCTACTCGGGAGGCTGAGGCAGGAGAATGGCGTAAACCTGGGAGCCAAAGCTTGCAGTGAGCTGAGATCCGGCCACTGCACTCCAGCCTGGGTGACAGAACGAGACTCTGTCTCAAAAAAAAAAAAAAAGAAGTCAAAGAGAAAGAAAGAGAGATGGAAGTAGTAAAGAAAAAACAGAGTACCATATTCCTTTAAAATCCAGGGTAAATTTAAAACCTATAATTTTTTTTTTTTTTTTTTTTTTGTTGAGACGGAGTCTCGCTCTATCACCCAAGCTGGAGTGCAGTGGCCGGATTTCAGCTCACTGCAAGCTCCGCCTCCCGGGTTCCCGCCATTCTCCTGCCTCAGCCTCCTGAGTAGCTGGGACTACAGGCGCCCGCCACCTCGCCCGGCTAGATTTTTGTATTTTTTTTTTTAGTAGAGACGGGGTTTCACCGTGTTAGCCAGGATGGTCTCGATCTCCTGACCTCGTGATCCGCCTGTCTCGGCCTCCCAAAGTGCTGGGATTACAGGCTTGAGCCACCGCGCCCGGCCAAAACCTATAATTGATAATTGAAGGTCTTCCTGACCCTATAACACTCCAATACCACCTTGTTGACAGTACAAACAAGGGCATAGCCCAAAAGCATTGAGGCCACTGACAACCCATAGCCTTCCTATCAAAAATCCTTAACCCAGCAGGTTTCCTAACAGAGGATCTAAATCTTAATTAATTACCATACAAACATGTGAGTTGTTTGCACTCGGCCAAATCTTAAAGTACTTGCAGAATCAGGACAGAGCCAGCTATACCAATTCTAAGTTAATGTGGACTGAACAAGGTTTTATTAATAGCAAAGAAGAATTAAAATCCCAAACTTACAAGGTTTTCAACAAAAGTAAAGTTTGCTAAGGGGAGTTAACAGTGTAACATGTATTATCCTAAAACCACAGACTCTCAAAGGATTTTTCAGACAGTTTGCAAGAAATAACAGAATCTATCCAGTAAGGATAGTATCTACAATCCCAGATAGACTCTTTGGCAGCAGTGACTCTCCAAAACCGCCGAGGCCTAGACCTCATCACTGCTGAGAAAGGAGGACTCTGCTCCTTAGGGGAAGAGTGTTGTTTTTACATTAACCAGTCAGGGACAGTACAAGATGCCACCTGGCGTTTATAGGAAAAGGCTTCTGAAATCAGACAATGCCTTTCAAACTCTTATACCAACCTCTGGAGTTGGACAACATGACTTCTCCCCCTTTCTAGGTCCTGTGACCTCCAACTTGCTATTACTAGCCTTTGGGCCCTGTATTTTTAACCTCCTTGTCAAATTTGTTTCCTCTAGAATCGAGGCCATCAAGCTACAGATTGTCTTACAAATGGAACCCCAAAAAGGGGTTGGGCTTTGAGCTCAACTAACAACTTCTACTGAGGATCCCTGAACCAACCCCCTGGCCCTTTCACTGGCCTAAAGAGTTCCCCTCTGGAGGACACTACAACTGCATGGCCCCTTCTTCACCCCTATCCAGCAGGAAGTACCTAGAGCAGTCATTGTCCAATTCCCAACAGCAGTTGGGGTGTCCTGTTTAGAAGGGGATTGAGAGGTGAAGCCGCTGGGCTCCTGGGTCTAGTTGGGACTTGGGGAACTTTTCTGTCTAGCTAAAGGTTTGTAAACGCACCAATCAGCACTCTGTAAAAACGGACCAATCAGCTCTCTGTAAAATGGACCAATCAGCAGATGTGGGTGGGGCCAAATAAGGGAATAAAAGGTGGCAACCTGAGCCAGCAGTGGCAACCTGCTCTGGTCCTCTTCCATGCCGTGGAAGGTTTGTTCTTTCACTCCTCACAATAAATCTTGCTGCTGCTCACTCTTTGGCTCCGCACTGTCTTTATGAGCTGTAACAATAACACTCACTGCGAAGGTCTGTGGCTTCACTCCTGAAATCAGTGAGACCATGAACCCACCAGGAGGAACAAACAACCTCTAGACACGCCACCTTTAAGAGCTGTGACACTCACTGCGAAAGCCTGCGGCTTCACTTCTGAAGTCAGCAAGACCACGAACCCACCAAAAGGAAGAAACTCCAGATGCATCTGAACATCTGAAGGAACAAACTCTGGACACACCATCTTTAAGAACTGTTACAGTCAGCCAGGCGTGGTGGCTCATGCCTGTAATCCCAGCACTTTGGGAGGCTGAGATGGGCAGATCACAAGGTCTGGGGATCAAGATCATCCTGGCCAACATGGTGAAACCCCGTCTCTACTAAAAATACAAAAATCAGCCCGGCGTGGTGGTACGTGCCTGTAATCCCAGTGACTCAGGAGGCTGAGGCAGGAGAATCACTTGAACCAGGGAGTTGGAGGTTGCAGTAAGCTGAGATCACGCAACTGCAATCCAGCCTGGTGATAGAGTGAGACTCAGTCTAAAAAAAAGAAAGAAAGAAAAAGAACTGTAACATTCACCATGAGGGTCTACGGCTTCATTCTTGAAATCAGCAAGACCAAGAACCCACAGGAAGGAACCAATTCCAGACACACTTTCATGCTATTTCATGTACTTCATGCCATAGGTCTCATGTCTTTTATTCTTACTCCTTCCAGTCCATTCTCAACATTTGAGCCACTGTGGCCCCTTTAAAACATAAACCAAATCATGTTCTCTTCTGATCAAAACAGAGGAAGCTCCCTATGTGACTCACAGTAAAAGACCAAAAGTCCTTACCAAAAATGGCTCAAGTTTCTACTGGATCTTGTTCCACCACACCGTTACACCCCAACCAATTTATCTTCCACTCACTCACTGCACTCCAGCCATCCTGGATTCCTTGCTTTCCCTTGAAAATGGCAGGCTAGCGTTCATCTTAGAGCCTTTGCACAGTCTGTTTCCTCTACTAGCAATGCTGTTGCCCTGCTATCTTCATAGCTAACTCCATTACCTCCTTCAAATCATCTTGAGTTTCAACTGCTTGTCAGGACCAACTTTGAACACCTATTTAAAATTTCATCCCCACCCACTCTGCACTCTCAGTGCCCCTTTTTATGACCTACTTATTTTTTTCTATAGCACATATCACCTTCTAATATAAAATACTGTAATATAATACATTATATACTGTATATTTCTTTTTTCTTTTTCTTTTTTTTTTTTGAGACAGGATCTCACTTCGTTGCCCAGGCTGGAGTGCAGTGGTATGAACATGGCTTACTGTAGTCTCAGCCTCCTGGGCTCAAGTGATCCTCCCACCTCAGCCTCCCAAGTAGCTGGAACTACAGGTGCATACCACCACATCCTGCTAATTTTTGTATTTTTTGGTAGAGATGGGGTCTCCCTATGTTGTCCAGACTGATCTCGAACTCCTGGGCTCAAGCAATCCACACCCCTCCCCCTCAAAGTGCACAATTGTAGACATGAGCCACCATGGCCAGCTAATTGTATATTTCATATATATTTTATATAATGTTTATTTGTTTCTTTTTATTTTTACTTTTTTTTCTTTTGAGATGGAGTCTGGCTCTGTCGCCCAGGCTGGAGTGCAGTGGCATGATCTCAGCTTACTGCAACTTCTGCCTCCCGGGTTCTCACTGCAACCTCTGCTTCCCAGGTTCAAGCGATTCTCCTGCCTCAGCCTCCTAAGTACCTGGGACTACAGGCACCCACCACCACACCTGACTAATTTTTTGTATTTTTAGTAGAGACGAGGTTTCACCTTGTTGGCCAGGCTAGTCTCAAACTCCTGACCTCAGGTGATCTGCCCGCCTCAGCCTCCCAAAGTTCTGGGACTACAGGCGTGAACCACCACGCCTGGCCATAAAAATTTTCTTTAAAAAACTATATATTGGGCCTGGCGCGGTGGCTCACGCCTGTAATCCCAGTACTTTGGGAGGCCAAGGTGGGCAGATCACAGGGTCAGGAGATTGAGACCATCCTGGCTAACACAGTGAAACCCCATTGCCACTAAAAATACAAAAATTAGCCAGGCGTGGTGGCGGGTGCCTGCAGTCCCAGCTGCATGGGAGGCGGGAGACCCACTGGCGTGAACCCGGGAGGTAGAGGTTGCAGTGAGCCGAGATCGTGACACTGCACTCCAGCCTGGGTGACAGAGTGAGATTCTGTCTTTAAAAAAAAAAAAAAAATGTTGTTTTGAATTACATATGTATTGTGCAATGGCTAAATCAAGCTAATTGACATATAATTACCTCCCATACTTATTTTCTGTGGTGAGAACACTTAAAATCTACTCTCTTAACAATTTTCAAGATTATGATACATTGTTATTTACTATAGTCACCATGCTATGCAATAGATCTCTTGAACTTATTTCTCCTAACTAAAATTTTGTATTCTTTGACCAGTGTTACTGAAACACTCAGTTCCTGGTTACCGTTTTTCTGCTCTCTGCTTCTATTAACGAGTTTGACTTTTTTAGATTCCACATATAAGCAAAATCATGTAGTATTTATCTTTCTGTGCCAGGCTTATTTCATTTGGCATAATGTTCTCCAGGCTCACCCATGATACACACACACACACACACACCCAGAGTTTATCATTCATTTTCTCCTCCTCCTAACTTGTAAGGCTCATAAGAACAGGGATATTTACTAAGAACAGTACCTGACACATAGCAAGCACTCGATAAATATTTGCTATTAAATGGACGATGTAGAGTACAATCTATATTTATTATGGAAAAACTTTATGCATGGGAATTAATAAGTATTTGAATTGTTCAGTTATTTATGTAGAGGCCAAGGTGATCACCTTAAATTCCTTCCTCAATATTTAGCATAATGCTCAGATAAAAACTTTTCTTTAACTGTTCTTTGTTTATTATTCACATAAATGCTATTCTCAACTGTTCATTATTCAGATAAATGGTATTGCTCTCAAAGAGGGCACAGTGAGTGAGCAGATCAATAACAAATCACTGTTAAGCAGGATGCTCAGAGATGATATGCTATAATGATGCTGATTTAGTAGCATCTTATACAGAAAAGGGAAATACAGGAATTTTGCAGTAATGGAGTATAACATTTCCCCTTTAGGTTTCAACTACAAATAAGCTACTTAGAAGTCTGTAGATCATAGGTTTCTGAGGCTGGGAAACAATATTTGCTGGTAAGCAGTAAGGCAGTCAATCTCATTTGGATGTAAATAAAAACAATATTGCTTCTTCCAGCCTTAAAACTTGCCATATTTTTCTTTGGATGGGGGGGATGTTAAATATTATCTGTTATTTAAACTAACTTCAAAATAAACTATTTCAGTGCTTTGAAAGAAAAGTTATTGAGAACAGTAGCATGAATGAGCCCAATGCTACAGTGAGGAGAATGCAAATGAGTAAAGAATACTCCACCTCTCTGAAAGCTAGAAATCTAAGTCAGGCCTAGGAAGTCTATCCTGGCCTGGTAGAAGGGCATGTTAGACCTAAAGAATCAGTATGGGGCTATATTTCTGACTTCAGTTTAATGGGTTTTCAAAAAACAGTATCAAGAATTAATGTGGACCAGGCGCAGTGGCTCACGCCTGTAATCCCAGCTCTTTGGGAGGCCAAAGTGGGAGGATCACAAGGTCAGGAGTTCGAGACCAGCCTGGCCAGCATGGTGAAACTCTGTCTCTAATAAAAATACAAAAAATTAGCCAGGCATGGTGGCGAGTGCCTGTAGTCCCATCTACTCAGGAGGCTGAGGTGGGAGAATTGCTTGAACCCAGCAGGCAGAGATTGCAGTGAGCCGAAATTGCACCATTGCACTCCAACTTGGGCAACAAAGGGAGACTCGATCTTATAACAAAAAAAAAAAAAAAAAAAAAATTAATGTGGCTGGAAATTAAGACCTATTAAGAAAGGTCAGGGTCTTGCTCTGTCATCCAGGCTGGAGTGCAGTGGCATGATACATAGCATACTGTAACCTCCAACTCCTGGACTCAAGCAATCCTCTCACCTCAGCCCCACAGGTGGCTAAGACTACAGGTGCACATCACTGTGCCCTACTAATTTTTATTTTATTTTATTTAGTTTATTTTTTGTAGAGACAGTGTCTTGCTACATTACCCAGGCTACTCTCAAACTCATGACCTCAACTGATCATCCTACCTCAGCCTCCCAAAGTGCTAGGATTACAGGCATAAGCCACTGCACCCTGTCAGAAGATTCTTTCATGTCGTATTTTACAAGTTACATATTGTTTCCCTATATATTACCTCATTTTGTCATTTTGATCATGACTAAGCTGTCCATCAATTGGTTAGATAATTTAAAAAATAATAAAAATGAGTTTTTTTAATTTTAAATGAGATGTAAACATCTTTTTGTTTCGTTATTTTTACAGACATGAGATCGGATATATTACATTTCAAAATTATTGTTATGGTATAAGGACTATTGCTTTTTATTACATAGGACAGATGGTCCCCAAGTTTAGACAAGGTTGAAGTTAAAGGAAGATGAGACAACCCTGGCTTGCTATTCCTGGGTGAAGAGCAGTCTGTCCCTGAAAGTTTCCACACTCATTTTTGTCGTGTATCCAGAGTCAGTCCAGCCTTCAGGCTTCCTCTTGCTAAACAAAAACTCAACAAAGCTCAAAGAAGTATTTCCCCATTGTAATTAATACAATTACTTCCCATTTTATACATGTTCAAGGACTTTGTGCTCCAACAAAAGGTGACAAAGAAATACATAATGTCTCTCTCTTTTTTTTTTTTTTTTGAGAGGGAGTCTCACTTTGTCACCCAGGGTGGAGTGCAGTGGCACGATCTCAGCTCACTGCAACCTTCTCCCCCCTGGGTTCAAGTGATTCACCTGCTTCAACCTCCCAAGTAGCTGGGACTACAGGCAGGTGCCACCACACCCAGCTAATTTTTGTATTTTTAGTAGAGACAAGGTTTCACCATGTTGGCCAGGTTGGTCTCGAAATTCTGACCTCAGGTGATCTGCCCGCCTCAGCCTCCAAAGTGCTGAGATTATACACGTGAGCCACCATGTCCAGCCTTTAACACATCTTAAATTTAAAGATTAAACATTAAGTACCACTGAAAATTATAACAATTTAAATATTAAATGAAAATCATCAGTCTGTTACCAGTAGTCAGATAAAATGAATAAAGTATTACAAACAAGATAAGCTAAATGCTATCTAAAATAAAGAAAATGTAACACATGTACTACAAAAAATGATTTTTTTTCAAAAGTTGTTCCTCTAAGTGTGTTGATTGGTTATTAGTGAACTTATTTTTGTGCAAATTTTTCCCGCTGCCGAAAAAGCTATTCGTGGTCCTATAATAGCTGGAAAAGAGTACAACAGACAAACCCCAGATGGAGAGGGAGAGGCACGCGCCATGCGCTGGAACTGAGGTATTGCAGGATACACCAAGGGAAAGCTAAAAGAATCCACAGAGAACTGGTTGTCACAGAAGCAGTTGGAATAAAAGATAGGCCAGGTGAAGCCAAGACACTCTGAAGTGTGGCTGGGCAAGGTGACTCACACCTGTAATCCAAGCACTTTGGGAGGCCAAGGTGGGTGGATCATTTGAGGTTAGGAGTTCGAGACCAGCCTGGCCAACATGGTGAAACCCCATTTCTACTAAAAATACAAAAATTAGCCAGGCATAGTGGCATGCACCTGTACTAGGGAGGTTGAGGCAGGAGAATCGCTTGAACCCAGGAGGCAGAGGTTGCAGTGAGTGAAATCACACCATTGCACTCCAGCCTAGGTGACAGAGTGAGACTCCATCGCAAAAAAAAAAAAAAAAAAAAACAAAACAAAAAGAACACTCTAAAGTGGTTTACAAGAGTATGTGGTACAGGAACAAATCTGAGAACTTGGCAGCCAGTTGAGAGACTGGGGTGGCTCCCGTGGCATGGTTCCTGCCTTTTGGAACCTAATTTATTCAATGTTGTCTTCATTTGGGTTTCCCCAAAAAAATAATAAATTAAAATTTTAAAAAAGACCCTGAGACAGCTGGGCACGGTGGCTCATGCCTGTAATCCCAGTACTTTGGGAGGCCAAGGTGCATGGATCACCTGAGGTCGGGCATTCGAGATCAACCTGACCAACATGAAGAAACCCCATCTCTACTAAAAATACAAAAAGTAGCTGGGCATGATGGCTCATGCCTGTAATCCCAGCTACTTGCGAGGCTGAGGCAGGAGAATCACTTGAACCCAGGAGGTGGAGGTTGCAGTGAGCCGAGATCAAGCCATTGCACTCCAGCCGGGGAAAAAAGAGCGAAACTCCGAAAAAAAAAAAAAAAAAAAAAAAACCCTGAGATAGAACTTGGGTATAGGAAGTTTATTTGTGAGGCGATCTTAAGAAGCAGAGATGAGGAGATGGAGAAAGTGAGAGGGAAAGGAGAAAAGGCAAAAAGTGTGTTTTACTGAGCGGATTTCTGTCGTGGGTAACTGCAGCTCAATCCTGCTGCAGATCCTTTGAGAAACTGTGTGGATTGTATCTCAGAATTGTCCGCTGGAGGGTGAGGAGGCCAGGGAACTTACCCAACCACTCCACACCCTGTTGGTTGAAGATTGCCCCCATGGGTGTTCACCCACAACCCCACTTCTGTGCGGCACCTCATTGTAACAAAGCAAGCTCTCAAGAGGCTGAAGAAAGCCTTCAGGCAAAGGAGAGAAATGCAGTGCTTGAAATGAGACACTGAGTGTGTGAAAACCATCCTCTCCTGCAACCGCAAGTGAACTCAGGAGTGCCAAACGGATATGAGACAGAGCATGAACAGTGTTTGCTACAGAGACTTTTCCTGTGGATTCAGAAAAGGCCACTCAGTGCAGAGGTTTAGCCTTTGCTCTCCCACACTGTAATTCCACTTTTAAAATTGGGCCAAGGCCGGGTGCAGTGGCTCACGCCTGTAATACCAGAACTTTGGGAGGCTGAGGCGGGTGGATCACCTGAGGTCGGGAGTTCAAGACCAGCCTGACCAACATGGAGAAACCCCATCTCTACTAAAAATACAAAAATTAGCCAGGCATGGTGGCGCATGCCTGTAATCCCAGCTACTTGAGAGGCTGAGGCAGGAGAATCGCTTGAACCTGGGAGGCAGAGGTTGCGGTGAGCTGAGATCGCGCCATTACACTCCAGCCTGGGCAAAAAGAACGAAACTCCATCTCAAAAATAAATAAATAAATATAAAAATAAAATAAAATTGGGCCAAGGCCAGGTGCAGTGGCTCACATCTGTAATCCCAACACTTTGAGAGGCCGAGGCAGGAGGATTGCTTGAGGCCAGGAGTTTGAGACCAGCCTGGGCAACATAGCAAGACCCTGTCTGTAAAAAATAAAATAAAAATTAGCTGGGTGTGGTGGGGTGCACCTGTAGTCCTAGCTACTCAAGAGGCTGAGGTAGGAGGATCACTTGAGCACAGAAGGTCCAGGCTGCAGTGAACTATGATTGCACCACTGCAGTCTCCAACTTGGATGACATGTCTCTTTAAGGAGAAAAAAAAAAAAATTGATAGCCAGGCGCGGTGGCTCATGCCTGTAATCCCAGCACTTTGTGAAGCTGAGGAGGGGCAGATAACGAGGTCAGGAGTTCGAGACCAGCCTGACCAACATGGTGAAACCCCCTGTCTACTAAAAATACAAAAATCATTCAGGCATAGTGGCACGCGCCTGTAATCCCAGCTACTCGGGAGGCTGAGGCACGAGAATCACTTGAAACAGGGAGGCGGAGGTTACAGTGAACCGAGATCATGCCACTGCACTCCAGCCTGGGTGATAGAGCGAGATTCCATCTCAAAAAGAAAAAAGAATTGAGCTCACCCATCAGTAATGAGATTCACATATATCTGCACAGTCTGACTGGTGGTCCTGGGTAAACGAAAAAGACAGTCGTCCCTAGTCCTGTGTCTTCCCTAGTCTCATGTCTTCCTGGAAGGATACCATGCCCCAGATTTCCTCTCAGGGCCCAGTAGTACAGAGAGCAGAGACACACAGCTGAACTAGGGAAAATGCAGGTGCCTAAAGAGACCCTGGGTGGGCAGCTTAAGGGAGAAGTTAGATTGAATCAGCCTGGCACAGTGGCTCACGGCTATAATCCCAGCACTTTGTGAGGCCGAGGCAGGCAGATCACCAGGTCAGGAGTTCGAGACCAGCCTGGCCAATATGGTGAAACCCCATCTCAACTGAAAATACAAAAATTAGCTGGGCATGATGGCACACACCTGTATTCCCAGCTACTTAGAAGGCTGAAGTGGGAGAATCGCTTGAACCCAGGAGGCAGAGGTTGCAGTGAGCTGAGATCGCGCCACTGTACTCCAGCCTGAAGACAGAGCAAGACTCCGTCTCAAAAAAAAAAACACGGAACCTGCCCATAAGTAGAGAGAAATAAAATGAAGAATGAGGTAACCTTAAAACCCAACTTAAGCCAGGCACAGTGACTCACACCTGTAATATCAGCACTTTGGGAGGCCAAGGTCGGCGGATCACCTGAGGTCAGGAGTTCAAGACCAGCCTGGCCAATATGGAGAAATCCCATCTCTACTAAAAAAAAGAAGAAGAAAAATTAGCCGGATGTGGTAGCGTATACCTGTAATACCAGCTACTCGAGAGGATGAGGCAGGAGAATTGCTTGAACCCAGGAGGCAGAGGTTGCGGTGAGCCGAGATCATGCCACTTCACTCCAGCCTGGGCAACAAGAGTGAAACTCCATCTCAACAACAACAAAAAAAAACAACTTAAAACACAGCTTTCAATTTATAAGAAAAATAGTTTACATTTTTGAACATTTGGTTGGTATAAATAATTGTATGTGTATTTGTATTCCATTCTGTTCCACAGGGATTTGAAATTGCTTTACGTGTTTGTAGAAACAAAAATACAATTACATAAGAGCCTTGTTTAAAAAGGAGTCATGTGCTTCATAACAATGTTTTGGTCCAGGATGGACAGCATAAACATGGTAGCATACAATGAGAGTACCTAAATTGTTTTTGTTTTTGTTTTTTGAAATAGGATCTCGCTCTGTAGCCCAGGCTGGAGTAAGTGGAGTGATCACAGCTCACGGTAGCTTAGGCCTCCAGGGCTCAAGTGATCCTCCCACCTCTCAGCCTCCCGAGTAGCTGTGAATACAGGCCTGTGCCACCATGCCCAGCAAATATTTTGTATTTTTTTTAGAGATGGATGGGATTTCATCATGTTGCCCATGCTGGTCTCAAACTCCTGGGCTCAAGTGATCTGCCTGCCTCAGCCTCCCTAAATGCTGAGATTTCAGGAATGAGCCACCACTCCCAGTCAGTAGTCCTTAAGATTATAAAGGAGCTGAAAAATTCCTATCACTCAATGATGTCATAGCCACGGTAAGTTGTAGTGCACTGCATTACTCACATATTTTTGGTGATGCTGGAGAATAACAAACCTACTGAACTGAGATGCCAGTTGTATAGAAGTGTAGCACATACAATTATGTACAGTACATAATACTTGATAATGAAAAACAACTACATTACTGGTTTATGTATTTACTGTACTGTACTTTTTTTTTTCTTTTCTTTTGAGACGGAGTTTTGCTCTTGTTACCCAGACTGGAGTGCAATGGCACGATCTCAGCTGACTACAACCTCCGCCTTCCGGGTTCAAGCAATTCTCCTGCCTCAGCCTCCTGAGTAGGTAGGATTACAGGCAAGTTCCATCACGCCCAGCTAATTTCGTATATTTAGTAGAGATGGGGTTTCTCCATGTTGGTCAGGCTGGTCTCCAACTCCCAACCTCAGGTGATCCGCCCTCCTCGGCCTCCCAAAGTGCTGGGATTACAGGTGTGAGCCACAGCACCCAACCTTGTCCTTGTGCTCTACTTTTATTGTTATTTTACAGTGTACTCCTTCTACTAAAAAAAAAAAAAAAGAAGAAGAAGGGCAGGGCACGGCGGCTCACACCTGTAATCCCAGAACTTTGGGAGGCCGAGGCAGGCAGAACACCTGAGGTCGGGAGTTCAAGACCAGCTTGACCAACGTGGAGAAACCCCGTCCCTACTAAAAATACAAAAACATTAGCTGGGTGTGGTGGCGCATGCCTGTAATCGCAGCTACTTCAGATGCTGAGGCAGGACAATCGCTTGAACCCGGGAGGCAGAAGTTGCGCTGAGCCGAGCTCATGCAATTGCACTCCATACTGGGCAGTTAAGAGTGAAACTCCATCTCAAAAAACAAAAACAAAAAAAGTTAACTGTAAAATAGTCTCAGGTAAGTCCTTCAGGAGGTATTCCAGAAGGAAATTTAGTGTAGCCTAAGTGGACTGTATTTATAAATTCTACAATAGTGTATAGTAAGTCCTAGGTCTTCACGTTCACTCATCACTCACTCACTGACTCACTCAGAGAAACTTCTGGTCCTGCAAGCTTCATTCATGGTAAGTACCTTATACAGGGTGTACTGTTTTTAAAAAAATATTTTATAACATTTATATATATATATATATATTTTTTTTTTCCCCGAGATGAAGTCTTGCTCTGTCGCCCGGGCTGGAGTGTAATGGTGTGATCTTGGCTCACTGAAACTTCTGCCTCCCGGATTCAAGCAATTTTCCTGCCTCAGCTTCCCAAGTAGCTGGGATTACAGGTGTGTGACACCATGCCCAACTAATGTTTGCACTTTTAGCAGAGATGAGGTTTCACCATGTTGGCCAGGCTGGTCTCGAACTCCTGACATTGTGATTCGCCTGTCTCGGCCTCCCAAAGTGCTAGAATTACAGGCATGAGCCACCTCGCCTGGCCACTGTATTGTTATTGTACTCTTTCTATGCTTAGATACACAAGGACTTACCAAGTATTCAGGATAGTAACATGCTGTACAGGTTTGTAGCTGAGGTGTATAGTAGTCTACACCATCCAGGTTTGTGTAAGTATGTACTATGATGTTCAAACAATGATAAAATCGCCCAATGACACATTTCTCAGAACATTTCCCTGTCATTAAGCAACCCATGACTGTATTTACAGTGAGTTATTAAACCCCTAAGGATGCCAGGTGCAGTGGTTCATGTCTGTAAACCCGCACTTTGGTGGTTCATGCCTGTAATCCTGCACTTTGGAAGGCAAAGATGGGTGGATCACCTGAGACTGGGAGTTCCAGACCAGCCTGACCAACATGGAGAAACCCCATCTCTACTAAAAATACAAAATTAGCCAGGTGTGGTGGTGCATACCTGTAATCCCAGCTCCTCAGGAGGCTGAGGCAGGAGAATCGCTCAAACCCGGGAGGCGGAGGTTGCAGTGAGCCGAGATTGTGCCATTGCACTCCAGCCTGGGCAATGAGAGCAAAACTCTGTCTCAAACAAACAAACAAATACCCTATGGATATTCAGTGGCTGGCTGGGGATTCACAAAACTATAAGATAAATATGGCACATCTTCAAGAAACAACAGTGTTACAATGATTTTCATAGGCGAAGGTGTGGGAGGAGCTGCCTGAGATGTACATTGGAGATGGTTACCATTCTCCTAAAAAGCTACAGCATAAAGATGCTGTTATGTTTATTTTTAAATTTTTATTTATTTATTTATGTATTTTGAGATGGAGTCTTGCTCTGTCACTAGGCTGGAGTACAGTGGCACGATCTCGGCTCACTGCAACCTCTACCTCCCAGGTTCAAGGGATTTCCCGGCCTCAGCCTCCCGAGTAGCTGGAACTACAGGTGCACACCACCATGCCCATGGTGAAACAGGGTTTCACCATGTTGGCCAGGATGGTCTCGATCTCCCGACCTCGTGATCTGCCCGCCCCAGCCTCCCAAAGTGCTGGATTACAGGTGTGAGCCACCACAGCCAGTCTTTTTTTTATTACTATTATTTTTTGAGACGGAGTCTCGCTCTGTCACCCAGGCTGGAGTGCAGTGGCACAATCCTGGCTCACTGCAACCTCCATCTCCCGGGTTCAACTGATTCTTCTGCCTCATCCTCCTGAGTAGCTAGGACTACAGGTGCATGCCACCACACCCAGTTAATTTTTGTATTTTTAGTAGAGATAGGGTTTCACCATATTGGAAAGGGTGGTCTCAAACTCCTGACCTCGTGATCTGCCCTCCTCAGCCTCCCAAAGTGCTGGGATTACAGGCATGAGCCACCACGCCCAGCTGATGTTTATGTGTCAACTTTGTTGGGCCAAAGGGAATCCAGGTATTTATTTAGTCAAACATTATTTTGGGTGTGTCTGAGAGGGTGTTTCTGGGCAAGATCAACATTTAAATCAGTAAACTGAGTGAAGTACATTAGCATCCATCATGTGGGTGGGCCTCATCAAATAAGTTGAGGATATCAGACGAGATAGGGTGCATTCAGGGTGGTATGGCCATAGATGAGGATATCAATAGAACAAAAAAGCTGACCCTCCTTTGAGTAAGAGAGAATTCTTCTTGCCTGATAGCATTTGTTTGAACTAAGACATCAGCTCTTCCTGGGTCAAGAGCCAGCTAGCCTTCAAACAGGAATGATGGCATTACCTCCCCTAGTTGTCCACTATTCCGACTCAGACCAGAAGTAAACTATCAGCTCTGCTGGGTCTGCACCTTGCAGACTCACCCTGCAGATCTTTGAACTTACCAGCCTCCATAATTATGTGGGCCAGTTTCTTATTTCATATATATATATAGTCTCCTGTTGGTTCTGTTTCTCTGCAGAATGGTGACTAAAACCCAGGCTGAGAACTTTAGTATTTGGCCTGTTGATTTAGAAATAACTTCCTTCCCAATGTCTTCACAAGTATCTACTAACCTTGATAAACAAAATTATAATCACTTCATTTCCTAAAAGCTTCAAACTGAAACTGACATAAAAATAAATTATAGAATCCAGGTGGTGGGTAAATTAATTCTCCCCGTATAATTCTTTCTACTTTTCTGTGTGTTTGATAATTTTTATAACAAAATATTTGAAAAAAGAAATTGCTGGCCAGGAACAGTGGCTCACGCCTATAATCCCAACACTTTTAGAGACCGAGGCAGGCAGATCACCTGAAGTCAAGAATTCGAGACCAGCCTGACCAACATGGAGAAACCCTGTCTCTACTAAAAATACAAAATTAGCTGGGCATGGTGGCTCCTGCCTGTAATCCCACCTACTCGGGAGGCTGAGGCAAGAGAATTGCTTGAACCCGGAAGGCGGAGGTTGCAGTGAGCTGATATTGACGCCACTGCATTCCAGCCTGGGCAACAAGAGAGAAACTCCGTCTCAAAAAATAAATAAATAAAAGAAAGAAAAGAAAAGAAAGTGCTTTGAAGTACATAGGTTATGACAAAAAACTCTTATATTAAAGAGAAAAAATATTTGTAAAATAGAATAAATTGATACAACCTTACTAGGATTTTAAATAAATGTAGTTTAATTCAAATCCCCCCAATTCCAAAATGGTAGTAACAAGACAAAAATAGAGCAGTGTGAAATTTTCTATAACTTCACTGCTCCTTTCAAATACCCTACTCAACACCTACCCCTTCTCTCCTCTTTCAGCAAATGGCCTTTCCTCTTCACTGAGAAGAGTGATACCATCAGGCATGAAATGCTCCACTGTCAGGCCAGGCACAATGGCTCATGCCTGTAATCCCAGCACTTTGGGAGGGCAAGGCAGGCGATCACTTGATATCAGGAGTTCAAGACCAGCCTGGCCTACGTGGTGAAACTTCATCTCTACAAAAAATACAAAAAGTAGGCCAGGCGCGGGGGGTCATACCTGTAATCCCAGCACATTGGGAGGCCGAGGCAGGTGGATCACTAGGTCAGGAGATGGAGACCATCCTGGCCAACATGGTGAAACCTCGTCTCTACTAAAAATACAAAACTTAGCTGGGTGTGGTGGCATGTGTCTGCAATCCCAGCTACTTGGACGGCTGAGGCAGGAGAATCCCTTGAACCAGGGAGTTGGAGGTTGCAGTGAGCCGAGATCATGCCACTACACTCCAGCCTGGCAACAGAGTGAGACTCCATCTTAAAAAAAAAAAAATAGCTGGATGTGGTGGCGGGCGATTCTAGTCCCAGCTACCCAGGAGGCTGAGTCAGGAGAACTGCTTGAGCCCAGGAGGTGAAGAGTGAAGTGAGCCAAGATCACACCACTGCACTCCAGCCTGGGCAACAGAGCAAGACTCCACTTCAAAAAATAAATAAATAAATAAAAATTTTAAATTAAAAAAAAGAGAAATGCTCCACTGTCCAACATCATTACCTAGAAACTTATTGGTAGGTGTCCCCTTTTTAGTTTTCTCTAGTCTCAGGGGAGGAGGTATACTTCCTCCTATTCCAACCAATCTAGTCACCTTGTCCCTACTCCCTCCTCATTCTCCAAAATCTTGTTCTATCACTTAGTCCTCTGTTCTTGTTTCTTGGGCCCCTTTCTCATTACTGGTTTCTTCCCCTACAATATTTATGAAATGCCTAACAATCCTCTTCTCTAAAATACTCTTCTTTTGTCTCAGATCCACAAGATAACTATTTTATGGAGATTCCTGTCTAGAAGATTCTGGGCATTCCTTAAGTAATGCCACTCAGAGTGCTGCTCTGTGAACTGTTTATTACTAGTCAGATTGAGACAAGGAGCTTTCATTAAAGTGTAAAGCAACTGTGTCAGTAAGTGTGCAGTTTCGTTTACCTGGCTTTTGTTTTTTTAAGTAAGACTTCCTCAATGAAAGAAGCAGTGCGTTGATTTACATTCTGGCATAGGTCTCTTATCTCACTGTGGACTGCTAATGAATAGTTAGTGGATTGGTACCCATCTGTGAACTAGCTTGTTTGTGGACCACATCTTGAGTAACATTGACTAGAGTAACACTAATGCAACTCCCTATATCCCCACACCAACATCCTACCCTAGTTAAATGAGGCTAGAGAGAGAACTATCAGAATTATTTTTGTTTGGGGCACAGTTGATGCTTCTAAAACACAGATCATATGTGTCTGTCTGAATCAGTTTTTGTCTAGGGCATTGTTTTTCAAATTAAAGATCTTGAAGGGTTGTAAAATCAATGCAGTGAGGGTTAACCAGCAAAATAATATAAAATGAAATAGAAAATATTTTCATGCATCACAAACCACTTGTTAAAAATTGTTTTGTGAAACTTTTGATTCAGTTATATTTATATTTTTGATAGATTAGATTATTGTTCAGAGAGATTCATCTCTCACCTTCATGGGTGGAGGATATTTTTCTGCCCCTGAACATTGGGCTTCCTATATGACTTGCTCAGCCAATGGAATGATAGCAGATGTGACATCATCAAAGGTTTGATGCAACTGGGCTTACTCTTTTGCACTTCTACCATTTCCATGAGAAAAATATGCCCAGACTCGTCTGCAGGTATCAATAATAGGATAAGAGGTATATGGGGCAGAGCCACCTGAGCTAAACCACTTAGCCAGGCTCAGCCTGTGTTAGCCAACCACCAACCACCCTCAGATACATGAGCAGCCAAGAGCAGCAGTGCCACCTAGCTGAGTCCAGCATAGATTGGCTGGCCCTAACTAACCCAAATCAATTGAGCCAAAATTAGTGCTTATTGTTATAACCCCTGCTTTTCTTAACCTATTTCAAGATAGGTTTCCATCTCTTGCAACTGAAGCAGCAAGTTCTTATTAATAAAATAGTATTAGGGACATGGATGCAGCTGGAAACCATCACTCTGAGCAAACAGAAAACCAAACACTGCATGTTCTCACTCATAGGTGGGAATTGAACAATGAGAACACTTGGACACAGGGCGGGGAACATCACACACTGGGGCCTGTTGTGGGGTGGGGGAAGGGGGGAGGGATAGCATTAAGAGAAATACCTGATGTAAATGACGAGTAAATGGGAGCAGCACACCAACATGGCACATGTATACATATGTAACAAACCTGCACATTGTGCACATGTATCCTAGAACTTGAAGTATAATTTAAAAAAATAAATAAATAAAAATAAATAGTATTTATAGGTCAGGCATGGTGGCTCACACCTGTAATCCCAGCACTTTGGGAGACCGAGGCAGGTGGATCACCTGAGGTCAGGAGTTTGAGACCAGCCTGGCCAACATGGTGAAACCCCATCTCTACTTAAGAATATTAAAAATTAGCTGGGCATGGTGGCAGGTGCCTGTAATCCCAGCTAATCGAGAGACTGAGGCAGGAGAATTGCTGGAACCCGGGAGACAGATGTTGCAGTGAGCTGAGATCGCGCCATTGCACTCCAACCTGGGCGACAAGAGCAATACTTCATCTTAAAAAAAAAGAAAAATAAGGCCGGGCGCGGTGGCTCAAGCCTGTAATCCCAGCACTTTGGGAGGCCGAGACGGGTGGATCACGAGGTCAGGAGTTCGAGACCATCCTGGCTAACACAGTGAAACCCCATCTCTACTAAAAATACAAAAAACTAGCCGGGCGAGGTGGCGGGCGCCTGTAGTCCCAGCTACTCGGGAGGCTGAGGCAGGAGAATGGCGTAAACCCGTG
>NC_045434.1:68026547-68028262 GCF_002776525.5 Piliocolobus tephrosceles
AAAAAAAAAAAAAAAAAAGAAAAATAGTATTTATAAATAGTATTAAGCCCTGGTGTTCACACTGACATATTTTATTCATTCTATTTATAATCCATCTCCTCAGGCTGGGCGTGGTGGCTCATGCCTGTAATCCCAGCACTTTGGGAGATATAGGCGGGCGGATCACGAGGTCAAGAGACCGAGACCATCCTAGCCAACATGGTGAAACCCCATCTCTACTAAAAGTACAAATTAGCTGGGCATGATGGCACACGCCTGTAGTCCCAGCTACACGGGAGGCTGAGGCAGGAGAATCACTTGAACCTGGGAGGCGGAGGTTGCAGTGAGCTGAGATCATGCCACTGCACTCCAGCCTGACTCCGTCTCAAAAAAAATAAAACTCCATCTGCTTACAATATTCCTAGCTTAAATGCTACATAAAATTATATATTAGAAGCAAAGGTTAGAATTTTTCCCCACAGCTTTATTCAACTTAATACTTTCTGGTGGGGCGCAGTGGCTCATGCCTGTGATCCTAGTGCTCTGGGAGGCCGAGGTGGGCAGATTGCCTGAAGTCAGGAGTTTGAGACCAGCCTGGACAACATGACAAAACCCCGTCTCTACTAAAAAATACAAAATATTAGCCAGGTGTGGTGGTGTGTGTCTGTAGTCCCAGCTACTCAGGAGGCTGAGGCAGAAGAATTGTTTGAACCCCAGAGGTGGAGATTGCAGTGAGCCGACATCATAACACCACACTCCAGCCTAGGTGACAGAGCTAGATCCCGTCACTAAATAAATAAATAAACAAATAAATAAAACTTAATAATTTCCTATCCAGTCATTATGATTACACTTCAGTCTATAGAATACTAGATCCTTCATAGAGGCTTCAAATATATCACAACTGAAAAGCTTTGTTTTCAAAATGCAATTCACAGCTCAGAAGTAATGAAAAGTAATTTCTAATACCTGTCTAAATTTATAATTCCCATTATTATGAACTTGATACTTACTATGTTTTTGATACTCCATCCAAGAGGGCTGTCCATTGGGTGAGAGATCACAGTAGTAAGAGCTATGAGGTGTATCGCTCCCTGTATGGGCTAAGGGACAGCGGAAGAGGTAAAGGTTGAGCTGTATCTCTCCTATCAAGGAGCATCTCTCATACAGGTGGAGGATTCTAGAGGGACTTCCGATAACCAACAAAAATATCCCATGCATTTGGGTCTACTATACCCAGTGAGTGTTACTCAGAGAAAGAGTAGTAATCAACAGAATAAAGACTACAACCTGATTATAGATGGTGAGGTATCAATAAGAAGACAGTCTCCCTGCTTCCTCCTCCTCAGACCAAATCACAGCTGTAAGTACTGAGGGAAGAGAGTGAAGGGCATGGCATGAAGGCCAAGTCTTGAGAGCCACAAATTTGGTTTATGCTGAATCGAATGACATTGTTCTGACAACCAAAGTAATGGAATAAGATCAAAGTATATCTAGGAGAGCCCTATATGCAGGGGTGGTGGGGAAGGTGGCAATGTGTGTATGTGCATGTGTGTGCGGTGTGCCAAAGATTGCAACAGTTACTTTTTCTCATGCCTGCAATCCCAATATTTTGGGAGGTGGAGGCGGGAGGACCATTTGAGTCCAGGAGTTTGATACCAGCCTAGGCAACATAACAAAACTCTATCTCTAAAAAAAAAAAAAAAAAAAAAAAAAAAAAAAAAAAAAAAAAAAAA
>NC_045434.1:68028272-68042637 GCF_002776525.5 Piliocolobus tephrosceles
AAAAAAAAAAAAAAAAAAAAAAAAAAAAAAAAAAAAAAAAAAAAAAATTAGAAATCAGCAGAGCATGGTGACACATGCCTGTAGTCCCAGCTACTGGATAAGCTGAGGTGGGAGAATCACTTGAGCCCAGGAGTTTGCAGCTGTATTGAGCCATGATCATGCCCCTGTACTCCAGCCTGGACAATACAGCAGGACTCTGTCAATCAATTAATCTTTTTATCCTAATAAGATTTTCCAGGGGACCCATTTCTTTGTATTATTATCTACAGGAATATTCCTATCTAGATAAGAAACCACTGTATAGATTCAGGGTGCCATCTCCTTGGCCAATTCTGAAGAAGCTTTGATGTGATTTCTAATGTCTATATTTAATACTACTACTAATAATTAACATACTACCAATAATAATTAACATTAATGACTCTGTCATTATGCCAAATTTATAGATTATTCTACGCATTATATTTAGATTACTACCTCCAATCTCCAAGAAAGTATTTTAGGGCCGGGGCGTGGTGGCTCACGCCTGTAATTCCAACACTTTGGGAGGCTGAGGCGGGCGGATCACGAGGTCAGGAGATCAAGACCATCCTGGCTAACACGGTGAAACCTCGTCTCTATTAAAAATAAAAAATTAGCCAGGTGTGGTGACACGCACCTGTAGTCCCAGCTACTCAGGAGGCTGAGGCAGGAGAATCGCTTGAACCCAGCAGTCGGAGGTTACAGTGAGCCAAGACCGCACCACTGCACTCTAGCCTGGTGACAGAGTGAGAATTCGTCTCGGAAGGAAGGAAGGAAGGAAGGAAGGAAGGAAGGAAGGAAGGAAGGAAGGAAGGAAGGAAGAAAGAAAGAAAGGAAAAGAAAGCATTTTAGGAGCCTTCTAATCTCATGAGAAGCAAATTTCTGAAACATTTTATTTTCTAGGATTATTTCCACAAATCAATTTAATGTTATTTTGCTTCCATTTTAGTGGTTGATACATCTAATTTTATCCCCATATCTTCAGATTACTTCATAATTTGGATCCCGGAGATCTCTACAGACTGATTTTAATGAATATATTCCTTAACAGTCTTTTTAAACAGAAAAAGGTTGTGAATTCTATTTTCATAAGAGAATGTAGCAGGGCATGGTGGCTCACGACTGTAATCCCAACACTTTGGGAGGCCGAGGCAGGTGGATCACCTGAGGTCAGGAGTTAGAGACCAGTGTGGCTAACATGGCAAAACTCCGTCTCTACTAAAAATACAAAAAGTAGCAGGGTGCAGTGGTGCGTGCCTGTACTCCCAGCTACTCAGGAGGCTGAAGCTGAAGAGTCCCTTGAACCTGGGAGGTGGAGGTTTCAGTGAGCCAAGATGGTGGCGCCACTGCACTCCAGCCTGGGCAACAGAGTGAGACCATGTCTCAAAAAAAGAAAAAAGAAAAAAAAAAAAAAAGAAGAGAATGTGTTAGTAAATAATACAGCATATTGAGGCCGACTTGAAATGTAAACTTTAGCGTGTCCGTAATCCCAGCTACTCAAGAGGCTGACGCAGGAGAATCTACTAGAACCTGGGAGGCGGAGGTTTCAGTTAGCCGAGATGGTGCACCTCAGCCTGGGTGACAGAGCGAAACTCCGTCTCAAAATAAATAAATAAAGTTTAAAGTTTTCACTGTCTAGTCTTTTTATTTAGCCAAATAAATCCTTATAAAATCATATAACAGGAAGAAATTTACATAATTGCTAACTTGCTTGTTTAAAAGACCCTATAAATATTAAATAGAATTCGTCCAGACGGGTAAATGTCTATATTACTGTAAACCCTGAAAATTTGAGACAGGTCTCAGTTAATTTATAAAGTTTATTTTGCCAAGGTTGAAGACACGCACCCATGTGCGCGTCAGGAGGTTCTGACAACAGGTGCCCAACATGGTCAGAGCACATGTTTGGTTTTACACGTTAGGGAGACGTGAGACATCAATCAACATAATGTAAGATGAACATTGGTTTGGTTCGGAGAAGGCGGGACAACTCAAAGCAAAGGCAGGACAATTTGAAGTGGGGAGGGGGCTTCCAGGTCATAGGCAGATAAGAGACAAATGGTTGCATTCTTTTGAGTTTCTGATTACCCTTTCCAAAGGAGGCAATCAGATATGCATCTCAGCGAGCAGAAGGGAGACTTTGAATAGAATTGGAGGCAGGTTTGCCCTAACCAGTTCCCAACTTGACTTTTCCCTTTAGCTTAGTGATTTGGGAGCCCCAAGATTTACTTTACTTTCACATTATTTTAGGAGATAATGAGGTGTCATAGTTTCCTGTCACAAATAACTCCAGGATTTTAAAAAGTATATAGAAAAAGTTCTGTTTATTTTTATTTTTGAGACAGAGTCTCACTCTGTCGCCCAGGCTGGAATGCAGCAGAGTGATCTCGGCTCACTGCAAGGTCCGCCTCCCGCGTTCAAGCCATTCTCCTGCCTTAGCCTCCCCAGTAGCTGGTACTACGGATGCCCGCCACCACGCCCGGCTAATTTTTTTTTTTTTTTTGTATTTTTAGTAGAGACGGGGTTTCACCGTGTTAGCCAGGATGGTCTCGATCTGCTGACCTCGTGATCCGCCCGCCTCGGCCTCCCAAAGTGCTGGGATTACAGGCGTGAGCCACTGCACCCGACCAGAAAATGTTCTTTATTTTCAACTGCAGTATTCATTCATTAAACAACGCTGAGAATTTACTCTGCACTAGATATTTCACCTGATGCTGAAGATATATATTAAAATTCTGTTCCTGTTCTTCAATAGAAATTCAGTTTACTACAGGTGCAAATGCCCACATGTGAGACATTTAATACATTGGGTGAGAAAGTTAGAATTCAAGAAGTTCCCAAAATGTTCAGATAAGCTAAAACAAGCCAGCTGAAATTAAATAGCAATACATTTATACACACTCAGGAGGGAAAAAAGGGAAAGTAAAAAGTCTGCTGGAGTATAAATGGGGAGAGATCAGGCTAAATAACAACAGATGTAAAAAAAGACCCAGGGGATGCAGATGACACCAAATTTAGTAACCTTGTGCAGTTGTTGCCAAGAAAGCTAATTTTACGATGGATTAATAAAAATATGCAAAGACCCCAAAATATTTCCAATTGATTTTGCATCAATCAGATCTCACAGAAGGTGCGTGAGGGGGGGGTTGTCTTATTTGAAGTACACATTAGAACTTTTCATGAGACAATCAAAAAGGTGAAGGATCTGAAAACAGTGTCAATGAAGATTTGTCAAAGGGAATAATGATGTTTAGTCTGTAAAAGAAGCTCAAGTGGGACTTGATTGCTGTTTTTAAGTATTTAAAGAGCTAGTGTGACAGAGATTGCTAGCTGCTTTTCAGTACTCATTTCCTTTGTAGTCCTTAGCAATGGAACCCTGCTTTTTAGTGGGGCACTTTGAAATTTCCCAACCTCCTTTAAGATTAGATGGATCATGTGACTAAGCTGTGGATGTTGATATATCAGCATAAGTGGTTTGCAAGACTGCCCGGAAGTCTCCTTAATGAGAGGGGTGTGCTCTTTGGCTTTTACTCCTGTGTTCTGCTGCACGTAGCAGGGTCCTGACTGGCACTCTAGCAGCCATTCTGGATTGCAAGCGTAAAAGTTACGCTCCAGGAACAGTGGAGGGCAAAATGGAAGAAGTCTGGATTCCTCACCAGTTCATTGCAGTTGGCAGTTTTCCTGTCAGCCCAATATTGCCTACTTCTGTATGTCTTTCACATGAAAATAATTAAAATTTCATTTTGTTTAAGACACTGCTGTTTGGGGTTTCTTTTGTAGGTAGTTGAACTTTGGGCACAAAAAAACCATACGTTTTCTAAGACTTAAACATTTTTATTTTTGGCCAGGCATGGTGGCTCATGCCTGTAATCCCAGCATTTTGGAAGGCTGAGGCGGGCAGATCACAAGGTCAGGAGTTCGAGACCACCCTGACCAACACGGTGAAACCCCATCTCTTACTAAAAATACAAAAATTAGCCGGCTGTGGTGGTGTGTGCCTGTAGTCCCAGCTACTCGGGAGGCTGAGGCAAGAGAATTGCTTGAACCCAGGAGGTGGAGGTTGCACTGAGCCGAGATCACAGCACTGCACTCCAGCCTGGGCGACAGAGCAAGACTCCATCTCAAAAAAAAAAAAAAAGACTTAAACGTTTTAAAAAATGAAATGATCGGCCAGGCGCAGTGGCTCACACATGTAATCCCAGCACTTTGGGAGGGTGAGGCAGGCGGATCACCTGAGGTCAGGCGGATCATCCTGGCTAACATGGCGAAACCCCATCTCTTCTAAAAATATAAAATTAGCTGGACGTGGTGGCACGCGGCTGTAATCCCAGCTACTCGGGAGGCTGAGGCAGGAGAACCGTTTGAACCCAGGAGGCAGAAGTTGCAGTGAACTGAGATTGCGCCACTGCACTCCAGCTTGGGGGACGAGAGCGAGACTCCATCAAAAAAGCAAGGAAGGAAGGAAGGGAGGGAGGGAGGGAGGGATCTACTCTGTGATGCAGAGTAACTATCTCTGTATCTGTTTAAATGGAGACATTCAAATGAAGATCTGTTTGAATTTCTAGTTTCAGAAATGGTGACTATTCCAGAAGGTAAAGATAAAGGTTACCAGACCTCTAAAGTTCCTACCAGCTCTTAAGATTACATGATTTCTCTGGCTGTGGGGATCAGTAGCTCTAAAAAAATTTATTAAAATAAAAATTTAAAAATTAAAAAAAATTAAAGTTCCTTCTCCCTATTATGTTTGTGTCCAACAAGAGCTGGCTTAATGTTAGGCAGTCCCCTGGTCATGCTACTCAGGATCACCTGATTCCATTTTGGAATTAAACTTATTCTAAGATCAACAGTTCTAAAGTAATAAGGAAGCTGCATGAGGTGGGTCACACCTGTAATCCCAGCACTTTGGGAGGCCGAGGAGAGAGGATCACTTGAGGCCAGAAATTATCAAGACAGGGAAATTGCAATGGAGAAAAAGTAATTAACGCAGAGCCAGCAGTGCGGGAGATTGGAGTCTTATTATTGCTCAAATCGGTCTTTAAAGACAATTTATGGGGTAGGGGTTTGGGAAGTGGGGAGTGCTGATTGGTCAGGTTGGAGATGTAATCCAAGTGAGACTTTCTTGCTGTCTTCTGTTCCTGGGTGGGATGGCAGAACTGGTTGAGTCAGATTACCAGTCTGGGTGGTGTCAGTTGGTCCATCCAATGTAGGGTCTGCAAAATAGCTCAAGTACTGATGTTAGGTTTTACAATAGTGATGTTATTCCCAGGAGCAATTTGGGGAGGTTCAGACTCTTGGAGCCAGAGGCTGCATGGCCCATAAACCCTAATTTCTAATCTTGTAGCTAATTTGTTAGTCCTGCAAAAGCAAACTGGTCCCAGGTAAAAAAGGGCTATTATCAATTTCATTTCAGAGTCAAATCATGAACTGAATTCCTTCCCAAAGTTAGTTCCACTTACGCCCAAGAATGAACAAAGACAGCTTAAAGGTAAGAAGCAAGATGGAGTTAATTAGGTCTGATCTCTTTCACTGTCATAATTTCCTCAGTTATAATTTTTGCAAAGGTGGTTTCAAGACTACCCTGTGCAACATGCAAGACCCTGTTGCCGTGAAAAAAAATTTTAAAATTAGCTGGGTGTGGCGGTGCACACCTGTAGTTGCAGCTACTCAGGAAGGTGGCTGAAGCAGGAGGATTGCTTGAGTTTAGGAATTTGGGGTGGTAGTCAACTATGATCATGCCACTGCATGCCAGCCTGGGTGACAGAGTAAGATCCAAGATCAGTCTCAACAAAAATAATAATAATAATAATAATAATTAAGGAAAACCAAAGAACAAATCAATGAACACTTCAGCATAAGTGGTTGCATAAAGAAAATCATAATTAACCTGAATAATATGAATAAAACAGGAGCTCAATTGAGGCCTTTCCTATGTGCCTAGTACAGCTGGTGAATCAAGGTATAATCCACAATGACTGCCCTGCTGAAAACTTTTTTTATTTTTTAAAATGAGGATACTAACACCCCATCCTCTTTCCATCTTGCCTCTTCCATTCTACTTTCTAACTTCAATTAGTTATAACTTTATTTTTACATTATTTTAATTTTTTTACTATAAATATCTGTGTTTTGTCTATTAGTTGATTCTTTAAACACTTATTTTCTTGAAACAATAACACCTATACATGTTAAGAGTCCAACAATGCAAAAAAATACGCAGGAAGACAAAGTCCCCCTTTCCATCCCAGATTGTGACACCTTTTCCTCAGATATAACCAGTTTTGATGTACTCTTTCAAAAATATTCTGAGGCTGGGTGCAGTGGCTCATGCCTGTAATCCCAGCACTTTAGGAGGCTGAGGGGGGTGAATCACGAGGTCAGGAGTTCCAGACCAGACTGGCCCAAATGGCGAAACCCCATCTCTACTAAAAATACAAAAATTAGCCAAGCGTGGTTGCGCATGCCTGTAATCCTAGCTACTCAGAAGGCTGAGGGAGGAGAATCACTTGAACCTGGGGGGTGGAGTTTGCAGTGAGCCAAGATCGCACCATTGCACTCCGGCCTGGATAATAGGGTGAGACTCCATCTCAAAAATATATATATATATTTATATATATATATTCTGAACATGTATAGGCAACTAGAAAGAATATATATACACACACAAATATACATGAAAATATGTAAATGCTTTATTTATATTTGAACATTGACTTTTTTACTTAAAGTATCTTTAACATTGTTCTATATTGGTATAAATAGACATACTTCATTCTTTTTGAAAGGTTCTCATACATCCTATTATATGTATGTGCGTGTGTGTTAATTTTAAAGGCTAAAAACCAATAACAGCAATAACAAAAATACAGATAAAAATTTTAATTTTATTACAGAAAAATATTTTAGAAGCTTACATTTAGAACTCAATTTGTTCAATTCAGCAAACATTGAATAAGCATCTACTGCCGGGCATGGTGGCTCACACCTGTAATCCCAGCACTTTGGGAGGTCGAGGCAGGCAGATCATCTGAAGTCAGGAGATCGAGATCAGCCTGGCCAACATGGTGAAACCTCCGTCTCTACTAAAAAAATACAAAAATTAGCCGGGTGTGCTAGCTACTCAGAAGGCTGAGGCAGGAGAATCGCTTGAACCCTGGAGGTGAAGGTTGCAGTGAGCTGAGATTATACCACCACACTCCAGACTGAGTAACAAGAGTGAAACTCTGTCTCAAAAAAAAAGCATCTTCTAAACACACAGACCCCAATTACTTACTAACTACTCCTCTTTTTTTTTTTTTTTTTTTTAACATAAAGTTGTAGCTTTAAACACCCATCTGATAACAGGGGGTAAATGATAATAGTGGGGAAACAGCATTTGTACTTCAACTTTAAAATGTTAGATATATATGCTGGGTGTGGTGGCTCACGCCCGTAATCCCAGCACTTTGGGAGGCCGAGGCGGGCGGATCACCTGAGGTCAAGAGATTGAGACCATCCTGGCTAACACGGTGAAACCCTGTCTCTACTAAAAATACAAAAAATTAGCCAGGTGTGGTGGTGCGTGCCTGTAGTCCCAGCTACTCGGGAGGCTGAGGCAGGAGAATGGCATGAACCCGGGAGGCTGATCTTGCAGTGAGCCATGATCGCGCCACTGCACTCCAGCCTGGGCGACAAAGCGAGACTCTGTCTCAAAAAAAAAATGTGTATATATATATATATATATATATATGTATATATATATAAATTAGCCAGGCATGGTGGTGTGTGCCTGTAGTCCCAGCTACTCAGGAGGCTGAGACTGGAGAATTGCTTGAACCTGGGAGGTGGAGGTTGCAGTGAGCCAAGATCGAAACACTGCACTCCAGCCTGGGTGACAGAGCAAGACTCCTTCTCAATAAATAAATAAATAAATAAATAAATAAATAAATAAAATGTTTGATATATACATATTGTTGGCTGTATCTCTATAGCTACTTTGCTTCAAGACACTACGTGTTGTCGTGTGTGTGTGCGTTCCTTTCCTTACCCATATGAGTATGTTGCTGGAGTAGGCTCACAGTTTTCGTTCCTATTTCCTTCCTCCATTTCTCAAGCTACTGCAGCTTGGCTTTTCAGCCCAGTAATCCCAGTAAAAGTTGCTCTTACCAGAATAATTCATGACCTCTTACTTGCATAAGCATTTGAGTCTTACCTCTCTTGGCCTGGCGACCCTGTTTCTCTTTGCATCTCTCTATACCTCTGGTTTCAGTAAAGCACACTCTCCTAGTTCTCTTCCTATTTCTCAATTCCTTTCACTCTCTTTCATGGATTTTTTTTCCTCTTTTAGACTGTTTAATATTGGTGTTCCCTTGCTTTTCATTCTCAGCTCATTATACTTTTCATCTTGTATGCTCTTCTTGTGTGACTTAGTTAGGTCTTTCTATGGTCTGAATACATGTGTTCTCCCAAAATTCGTATGTTGGAACTTAATACCCAATGTGATAGTATTAAGAGGCGGGGCCTTTTGGGAAATGATTAAGACATGAGTGGGGTTAGTGCCCTTATAAAAGATGTTGAAGGGAACTGCCTTGCTTCTTCTGCCTTGTGAGGACACAGCAACAAGGCAACATCTATGAAACAGAGAATGTTCCCCAGACACCAAATCTGCTGATTCCCTGATCTTGGATTTACCAGCTTCCAGAACTGTGAGAAAGAAGTTTCTATTGTTTGTAAATGACCCAGGCTGAGGTATTTTGTTATGCAGCCTGAATGGACTAAGACAGGTCTTACAACCTTGGTTAACTAAAATCAATCACTAGCAACTCCTCTCTCTCCAGCACTGATCTTAATTTTATGTCCAACTGCATTTTGGATATATCACTATGGAGCACACAGTATATCTAGAAATAAACTCATTCTTTTTCTTTTCTTTTTTTTTTTTGAGACAGAGTTTAGCTCTTGTTACCCAGGCTGGAGTGCAATGGCGCCATCTTGGCTCACCGCAACCTCTGCCTCCCGGGTTCAAGTGATTCTCCTGCCTCAGCATCCCGAATAGCTGGGATTACAGGCATGCACCACCATGCCCAGCTAATTTTGCATTTTTAGTAGAGACGGGGTTTCTCCATGTTAGTCAGGCTGGTCTCGAACTCTCAACCTCAGGTGATCTGAATGCCTTGGCCTCCCAAAGTGCTGGGATTACAGGCGTGAGCCACTGTGCCTGGCAACTCATCCTTCTTGTCCCGTAAAATGGCAAGTCTTCAGTATTCATCATCTCAGTTGTTGACACAATCATGTATCCAGACACCTAAGCCAAAATCATTGTATCAGATTAAATTCATCCCTTCCTTTTGACTTTCTATATTTAGTTGGTCCCCAGATTTTGCTAATTTTACCTACTAAATATTTCTATCTGTCCCTGCCTCTAGCCTTGCTACCACTGCTGTAACTTAAGCCTCATCATTTCTTGATTACTTCAATAGCTTCCTTTTTTTGGGGGGAGGGTGCAAATTCTATTCCATCTAAAATACCAATTGGACCCAATCTCCTGCTTAGATCTCTCTGATCCTGTTTCATTATCTGTAAATTGCCTAACCCTTTTGAATGCTATAAAAGGTTTAATGTGACTCACAACTTGCCTAACTCTGGGTTCACTTCATGTTCTAGGAATACAAAACCATTTTTAGTTCTCTGACATAACATCTTAATTCAATATTCTTTGTCTTTCTCATACTGTTTTCTGTATCTAGAATGCTCAATATTTTCCTTTATGAGTTTTTTTTTTTTTGAGATGGAGTCTTGCTCTGTCATACAGGCTGAAGTGCAGTGGCATGGTCTCAGCTCACTGCAACCTCCGCCTCCTGGGTTTAAGTGATTGTCCTGCCTCAGCCTCCTGAGGAGCTGAGACTACAGGTGCACGCCACTATACCCAGCTAATTTTTGTATTTTTAGTAGAGATGCAGTTTCACCATGTTGGCCAGGATGGTCTGAATCTCCTGACCTCGTGATATGACCGTCTTGGCCTCCCAAAGTGCTGGGATTACTGGTATAAGCCACCATGACGGGCATAAACAGTGCTTTCTCTGTCCTATTTAAGAAATGTTTGACTACCTAAAATTATAAAAGTGTTATTGTTTTACCTTTTACATCGAGGTCCACAACGTATTTTGATTTTTTTTTTTTCAGTATGAGTAGGCATCAAGGTTACTTTCTTTCCACATGATATGCAATTGCCCCAGCACTACTTACTGACATGTCAATTTTTCTCCACATTACTACAGTGTCACCTTTGCATAAATAAAATGTTCACATAAGCATCTGTTTGAGAACTCTATTCAGATCCATGTTTCTATTTTCTATCCTTATGCCAATACCACAGTAATTTTTATAGCTGCTTTAGCAGTAATATGTGGTGGTATAAATCCTTCAACTTTGTTCTTTTTCTAGATCGTCTTGGTTGTTCTTGACCTTCCCAATTTCCATATAAATTTTGGAATCAGCTTGCAATTTAATACACACACACACACACACACACTCTCACACCCTCCTGGTATGCTAGTAGAGATTAGACTAGATCTACTAAATCAATTTGGTTAGAACAATATCTTTAGAATATCTAGTCTTCCAGGCCGGGCACGATGGCTCATGCCTGTAATCCCAGCACTTCGGGAGGCTGAAGCGGGCGGATCACAAGGTCAGGAATTCGAAACCAGCCTGCCCAACATGGTGAAACCCCATCTCTAGGCCGGGCGTAGGGGCACACGCCTGTAATCCCAGCACTTTGGGAGGCGGAGGCAGGCTTGAGATCAGGAGTTCCACACCAGCCTGGCCAACAAGGTGAAACCCCATCTCTACTAAAAATACAAAAATTAGCTGGGCATGATGGCAGGCACCTGTAATCCCAGCTACTTGGGAGGCTGAGGCAGGAGAATCACTTGAACCCGGAGGTGGAGGTTGCAGTGAGCCAAGATTGTGTCACTGCACTCCAGCCTCGGTGACAGAGCAATACTCTGTCACACCCCACCAAAAAAAAGAAAAAAAAGATACCCCATCTCTCCCATCTCTACTAAAAATACAAAAATTAGTCGGGCGTGGTGGCACATGACTGTAATCCCAGCTACTCAGGAGGCTGAGGCAGGAGAATCACTTGAACCTGGGAGGCAGAGGTTGCAGTGAGCTGAGATCATGCCTTTGTACTCCAGCCTGGATGACAGAGCAAGACTCGGTGTCAAAAAAAAAAAAATATCTAGTCTTCCAATCCATGAGTATAGCCATTCATTTTGGTCTTCTGTAATTTTTCTCAATAACATAATTTTCAGTATAGAGTTCTTACATATCTTTCATAAGATTTATTCCTAGCCGGGCGCAGTGGCTCATGCCTGTAATCCCAGCACTTTGGGGGGCCGAGGCGGGCGGATCACGAGGTCGGGAGATCGAGACCATCCTGGCTAACATGGTGAAACCCCATCTCTACTAAAAACACACAAAAAAAATTAGGCGTGGTGGCACGCACCTGTAGTCCCAGCTACTGGGGAGGCTGAGGCAGGAGAATGACGTGAACCCAGGAAGCCGAGTTTGCAGTGAGCTGAGATCGCACCACTGCACTCCAGCCTGGGCGATAGAGCAAGACTGTGTCTCAAAAAAAAAAAAAAGAAAGATGTATTCCTAAGAGTAGTGGGCCGAATCCCATCCCCAAAGAAATCGGGTGTTAATCCTTGGAACCTATAAGTGTTACCTTATTTGAAAAAAGGGTCTTTGCAGATGTGATTAGGGTAAGGATCTTGAGACAAGGAGATGATCTTGGATTATCCAGGTGGGCCCTAAATGTCATCACATTGTCCTAATATAAGAGAGGTAGAGGCTGGAGTGATGTGGCTTCAACCCAAGAAACGTCAGCAGACATCAGAAACTGGAAAAAGCAAGAAACAGATTCTTACTCAGAGCCTCTGGAGGGAGCACATCTCTGTTGACACCTTGACTTCAGACTTCTGGCCTCCAGAACTGAGAGAATATGTTTTTTGGTTTTGTTTTTGTTTTTTGAGACGGAGTCTTGCTCTGTCACCCAGGCTGGAGTGCAGTGGCGCTATCTCAGCTCATTGCAACCTCTGCCTCCCGGGTTCAAAGGATTCTCCTGCCTCAGCCTCCTGAGTAGCTGGGACTACAGGCACGTGCCACCATGCCTAGCTAATTTTTGCATTTTCAATAGAGACGGGGTTTCACCATGTTGGCCAGGATGGTCTCAATCTCCTGACCTCGTGATCCGCCCGCCTCAGCCTCCCAAAGTGTTGGGATTACAGGTGTGAGCCACCACGCCCAGCCATAAGTTTGTTTTAAACCACAGAGTTTGTGGTAATTTGTTACAATGGCCATAGGAAACTCAAACACTAGGTATTTGAAATTGTTGATGCATTTGTATATCAATTTTTTAAAAATTCTTTTTTTTTTTTTTTTTTTTGTGATGGAGTCTTACTCTGTTTCCCAGGCTGGAATGCAGTGGCGTGATCTTGGCTCACTGTGAACTCCGACTCCCAGGTTCAAGCGATTCTCCTGCCTCAGCTTCCCAAGTAACTGGGATTACAGGCGTGCACCACCATGCCTGGCTAATTTTATTTATTTATTTAGAGATGCAGTTTCACTCTTGTTGCCCAGGCTGGAATGCAATAGCGTGATCTCCGCTCACTGCAACCTCTGCCTCTCAGGTTCAAGCGATTATCCTGCCTCAGCCTCCTGAGTAGCTAGGATTACAGGTACCCACCACCATGCCTGGCTAATTTTTGTATTTTTAGTAGAGACAGGGTTTTATCATGTAGGCCAGGCTGGTCTCGAACTTCTGACCTCAGGTGATATGCCTGCCTCAGCCTCCAAAACTGGTGGGATTACAGGCATGAGCCACTGTGCCTGGCTAAAAACTCATTTTCTAATTGTTTAATGCTAGCACATAAAAATATAATTGATTTTTATAGCTAACTGTATCCAGCAACTTGCTTAAAATCACTTAAGACTAAGTGTGTAGATTACTGTAATTTTATGTATAAAATGATAGACTATCATGCTTTCTCTAGATAACAGGTTTATGTATTTCTTTCCAATCCTTACACATTTTCCCTTGCCTTTATGCATTGCTGGGATCTGTAGTACAATACTGAAGTACATCCTATCTTTGGACTTTGTAACTACGAGAAAATATTCTGTTCCAAATTTAAAATATGCAACTAGTAAAACTTTTAAAAACACAGTAAAACACCAGCCAAAAAAATAAACAACAGCTTTCTAGTTAAATCCAAAGGTCTTTTCTTAAGCCCTTCTCATGATTCTGCATCAGTGGACACTGCTTATTAACCCATTCTTTTTTGTTTTTTTAATTTTTTTGAGACAGTCTCGCTGTCACCAGGCTGGAGTGCAGTGGCACGATCTTGGCTCACTGCAATCTCTGCCTCCCGGGTTCCAGCCAGTATCCTGCCTCAGCCTTCTGAGTAGATGGGATTACAGGAGCCCGCCACCACATCCAGCTAATTATTGTATTTTTAGTAGAGATGGGGTTTCACCATGTTGGCCAGGATGGTCTTTATCTCCTGACCTCATGATCTGCCTACCTCAGCCTCCCAAAGTGCCAGGATTACAGGCGTGAGCCACCGCGCCCGGCCTGTTAAGCCATTCTAAAGCATTCTTCTTCCCTATCTAGCTTCTTCTTCTCCTCTTCTAACCCGTTACAGTCAGGCATTTCCAAGATTTCGCCTTAGACCTTTTCTCTTTGTATATTAGTCCTTGTTAGCTACTGGGAAACATTTTAAGATCCATTATTATTCAGAACCAGGCCAGCTTCAGGTGCTTTCCTTTTCTTCAGGAACAAAACAGAAACCTATTATATTTTCCTTTTTAAGAAATGCCCCAGGCGTGGTGGCTCACGCCTGTAATCCCAGCACTTTGGGAGGCTGAGGCGGGCGGATCACCTGAGGTTGCAAGTTCGCGACCAGCCTGACCAACATGGTGAAAACCTGTCTGTACATACAAAATTAGCTGGGCGTGGTGGCGCATGCCTGTCATCTCAGCTACTCGGGTGCCTGAGGCAGGAGAATCGCTTGAACCCGGGAGGCAGAGCTCGTGGCGAGCCAAGATCGTGCCATTGCACTCCAGCCTGAGGAACAAGAGTGAAACTCCGTCTCAAAAATAATAACAATAATAATAATAAAATAGCCGGGCGCGGTGGCTCAAGCCTGTAATCCCAGCACTTTGGGAGGCCGAGACGGGCGGATCACGAGGTCAGGAGATCGAGACCATCCTGGCTAACACGGTGAAACCCCCTCTCTACTAAAAACTACAAAAAACTAGCCGGGCGAGGTGGCGGCGCCTGTAGTCCCAGCTACCCGGGAGG